>NW_020621936.1:7788554-7788771 GCF_003573695.1 Papaver somniferum | reverse complement strand
GTCGACTGGTGGATGAATTGAGTCGTGGAGTTTTGGTGCTGGTTCAAAGACGACTAGAATCTTGCAATTGCAGGTGATGTTTGAATGGGTTCTGTGCAGTCGATGGTAATAGTTGCTGCCGGTGACTAGATGAACAGAAATTAGTTGTTGGTCGGGTTTTGGAGCTGGTAATGGACCTGAATGGATGGGCTTTGGCAGATTTGCTAGGTCTAATTTT
>NW_020621936.1:7777724-7788544 GCF_003573695.1 Papaver somniferum | reverse complement strand
TGCATGATGAGCCAATTGATATTTCGCCAGTCCAAATAGATTCCCCATATTTTATTCTTTATGCACTTCCATGTGTAGTAAAAACTAGGTTAGGGGGTTATCATTTGTTTTTGATTGTTTCAGCATCTCCATGGAATCATAACATAAGTGCGAAGCTGTCATTTGTAAATACTGTATTTTGGGTTGATCCCCAAATTTTCAGGTTGTTAGTTTATGGGGATCCTTTTTGTATATTCCAGTAGGTATTTCTATTTTGTTTTATTTTTATTTGTTTATTTTCGCTTTTTATGAATTTCCCATCTTAATTTTTACGTTGGATGACTCAATTACATTGAGGACAATGTAATGTTTAAGTGTGGGGGAGTGGTTAACTTTTTCATTTTCTTTTTCAGGAATTTTCTTGCAATTTATGACCAGCTGTGTAGCGGGTCTAAAAAACAAAAAAAAAGATGATCAGCTGTGTAGCGGGTCTTAAAAAAAAATTATCATCATGGTTTTTAGGGTTATGACCAGCTGTGTAGCGGGTCTTGTGTATGGTATTTATCATGACCAGCTTGTAGCGGGTCTTTTGTAGGACATTTTCTATGACCAGCTGTGTAGCGGGTCTAATTCTCTCTTATAATGTGACCAGCTGTGTAGCGGGTCAATTCTTTGTTTTGCTCGAGGACTAGCAAAATATAAGTGTGGGGTGTTGATAAGCACGTAAATGCGACATTTTACATCCATATTTATATTAGCTAGGACTCAATATTTTGGCTAATGATACTGTTTTAGTGCTTTTGTAGAAAGTGCTAGCGAAACCAACCATGGAAGTAAAAACGATTTAATCAGAAGCTAGTTGTCGTTTGCGATGAAAATGGCAAAATATAGCTGGCCTGGTACCATCACTATATATCAGCAGCATGAGGTCACACGGCCGGAGAATCAGCACGTGAGCTGCACAAGGCGACAGGGAGACGTGGAACTTTATTACCACGTTTTCTTTTAATGAACTGAGTACGATGGCAACTGCATGGAAAGTTGGTGATGTTGATAGAATCGAATGGAAGATCAGAACAAGGCTGCAGAGCGAGAAATGACGTGGAATCGCTGCTCAACAGTACAGCAACATCCAATGGAGGAGATTTAATAGCAGGCACTGGTAGCTGGTGGTGATATCATCATGGTTATGGCAGCAAACGCATGAGAAGATGAGGACAGCAAAAGCGAAACTGGTGGTGGACGTATATACATGGAAGACAAACTAAAGTTGTTGCCATTATTGTATTGCTGGGAAGCTGAGACGAAGGTGCGAGATGATGATTTCGTAGAAATATACAGATGATGAGGAAAGCAAATCCGATGGCGTGGTCTCGTTGGCTAAATAATTGCAGGCGGCAGGGGAGTTCATATTCGAAAGCTGTTAGCGATCGTTACATGACGAGAAAGTGCTTACAAGGTCAGAAGTTAATGAAAGGTGTAGTTCTCAATTGTTTGATGCGAACAACAGCGTTGATGGAGAATGAACCGGCAGTACACAAGTTACTTGCGTTTCTGGTGTTGGACAGGGTCGACACAGAATTGAAGATATCTATGGAGAATGAATGGGAAGCAAACCAGTTACATGAGATGCTGGTGTTGTCTCGAGAGTTATGTTCAGGGAGGAATGTAAGAAATGAAGGAGAATGGAGTTGCTGCTGTGGTCATTGATGGCACAGATGGGGTTATTAGATGAGGTGTTTAGTAAGCTCGAGAAGAGCTGGTGCCGTTTTGGTTCAAGGCATGAGCTGATTGCAGGTGAAGAGACGAAGTAGTGCTGTGGGTTTTGGTCGAGATGTTGATTGTACTCGGTGGCTGTTTGGGCGAGATAGAGACATTACAGAGATGCCAACGAGCAGGGAGATTATATTTTGATCCGGCAGCGATATATTTTCAAGGTTCCGATTGTTCTTAATGGCTCAAATAAGTGCAGTATGGTGTTTGCTGATACCTGCAATAGCGTTGGCTGAGAAGTTTTGAAAATTGAAGATGGTCAGGGAAGTATTCTGAAGAGAAAGAAGATGTGTATCGACTGAAACTGGGTCCAGTAAATTCTTGAGAACGTGAGATTGGTTGAGCACTGAACTGTCGAGTTGCAGCTGAGATGACAGCGAAACAAGGAGCTGGTCGACTGGTGGATGAATTGAGTCGTGGAGTTTTGGTGCTGGTTCAAAGACGACTAGAATCTTGCAATTGCAGGTGATGTTTGAATGGGTTCTGTGCAGTCGATGGTAATAGTTGCTGCCGGTGACTAGATGAACAGAAATTAGTTGTTGGTCGGGTTTTGGAGCTGGTAATGGACCTGAATGGATGGGCTTTGGCAGATTTGCTAGGTCTAATTTTTAGACTCTCGCAACATCAATAAAGAGAGAGTGAAGACAGAGAATAAAGGGGATCGGCTACTGGACAGAAATCCGCAAGCAAGAGAAGAATATAGAAGTGCGGCGGCCTTGGAGGTTACTAGAACGATCGAGAAGGAAGAAGACGAAGTGACGGTTTAATCTTTCTAATCTTTTGTTCATTATTTTATGGATTTTGAGAAATTCATAGCCATGTGTAGCTAGACTTTTCGTAACTAGGGTTTACAGGTGAAACCACTTTTGGGTATTAGGCTAATTCGAATGGATTATATAGCATTAGAACATTATGATTTGAATAAGATTAATCTTTGATTATTATTTATCAATTTATAAAAATATGAATTGTTGCTTCACCGGTTTTCATAACCTTTGCGCATGATTTTTAGGATCGAAAATATATTTGTCTACTTATTTGATGTTCCATGATTAGGTTAAATCCTTTGATGGGGTATGCTTAGAATAGTCAGGTATTATTTGAGAACCTAAAATTTAGTTTCGTATTATTTTCTCGCTAGTGCAATTTGATGGTTCATGCTTTGGTTTAGTCTTTTGATGTGCCATGCTTAGGGTGTCCCAGCGATATTTGCAACTCTGATACATATAATAGGTGATGTTGATAGAACAAACGATAAATAAATATTCATTATGTTTCATTTCAGTAATTGAATAGAAATTGTGGTGGATACATTGAACCCTGGTTACCAACTTTCCCATTTGATTCGTTTTGTTACTTTAGTTTATTTTTCTCATTGTCTTTATTCTTTCAAAAATCCAAAAACATCTTTATTTATTAGTCCATTAAAGATATTGATTACGTATTTCCACCGCTCCCTGTGGGTTCGACCCGTACTTGCCTCTGTCTACTAGTTGGACACCGTGCGATTGCAGATTATTTATATAGGCATCTCCGGATCCTATCAGGCAGCAAAGACACCCATTTATCGTTTATGAAACCCCTATCTAGTTTTTCTAAAATCAGGTCAGAAGGATTCCTAAATCTTCTATTACTCCACGTGAAAGGATTCCCATAGGCAAAAACTTCATTCATTTTTAGTTGGGTTAAGGAGTTTCTAACAAAATCTGGAGCCAGAGAGTTATCAGCATTCCCTCCTTGTGTTTCAGAAGCATCTAAGATAAAGTTGAAATCTCCCAGTAATAACCATGGTTTATTATATGTATTCAAGTTATTCAAGTAGTTCCATTGATTCCTAATACCCAAAGAATTTAAAGATCCATAAACGAAGGAAACAAAGCAATTCTTAATGGCTGGCGTAATGTCACAAACTACATGTATCATGTTAAAAGCATTTCCAATAATTTCTATATTCGAGTTTTTAAAGTATCCAAAAGCTAGTCCCCCTGATTTTCCAACAGCTGGAACAATATACCAAGAATCAAAAGGAAGGTGATGCGTATATCTATTAACTACATCAGTGTCGACCATGGTTTCGAGAAGGCAAATAGCGTTTGGCCTAAACTTTCTAAACATGCTCAAGATATGCAACCATTTCTTATCTGAACAACATCCATTCATGTTCCAACAAATGATCTCATACTTTCTAACTAGAAAACTAACAAAATTCGGTATTTAAGGAAATTAAACAAGTAGATATCAAAGGCAGCAAAATTAGATGCTAATCAGCGAGCAAGAACAATCAGAGAGGAAATATAAAGACTTACCAGGTCATGAGCACCGGAGGGTTCCGCATCCATAGAGTCAGTTTCCATCATCATCAAATCAATTTCCTTTTCAAACTCTTCATTTGAAATTTCAGGCTCAGGTGGCAACATTGATAAGGGCATAGGCTCTAGCATCACTGGCACAATGGGGGCTCCCTCATAAACAACAGCAGAAGAATCTCTAACAACTGAGCTTAAAGGCATAAACATATCGGAACAGTAGTTCATCTCAGAAGCAGAGTTGTAAATAAATCCTGAAGCTGAGCATACAGTCTGAGCAAAAACTGAAGTCGATGTAGACCAGACCATGTTAGCATCAACATTAGACAGATTTGCAGAAAAGTTTGAAGAGCCCAAATTGAAAGAAGTATCAGCAGGGGGAGATAAAAAGGGGAGCTGAAGAAAATGCTGGCCAACGGGGAGTCGGGATCATAGTAAAGGAGGATGAACCTGAACTAACTTCATGAAAAACAGACTCAAAAGAAGTTCTGGTTCTTTTCCCTTTCTTATTATGCATGAGACCATCAACATCGAAAGAAATATTTTCACATGAATGACTAAAACCAACACGATTCAATAAAGAGAGGGAAGGAACCGAGTTTGAAGGAGCTTTGTTAACTGGTTCCCTAATGGTAAGAGGAGCAAACTTAGATCTAGAAGAAGAGGAAACAAGAGAGAAAAAGGAAGAACTCGAATTTCTGAGAGCTGCAACTGACTTGAGGCTGAGAGAGAAAGCAGATGGCTTCGACTGATTTTGAGCTGCTGCATCTGTGGCCACTAAAGCAGTTTCAGAGCTATTCTTTGGCAATTCACTTTCTTCAGCTTCAGAGGAAGATCGAAAATTGGTTACCGCCACATGAGAAGCCCTTCTAGTAGGAACTGGTAGGTCTCTTACTAAGATCCTCATATGGATATCCTTGCAAAGAGGAAGATTGTGATGCAGTACAAAACAAGTCTTACAGAACCTGAAAGGCAACTTTGGATAAAAAGCATGCATAATGTAAGCTCTCTTGGGAGTATTAATAACCACTTTCCTAGTTAGTGGTGTTCTAAGAGGGACCACTAGCTTTGCTTCAAAATGATTCCCAACTGGAGATTCAGCTGAAACAAAAGTCCTTATTTGATCTAAAACTTCCCTAGCTCTGCCCTTATTTACCAAGTCAGAGTGAATATCAATCAAAACTGGCATCAAAGTCTTATCCCAAACAAGATCAAAAACCGACTCCAAGCTTCTAAGTGGTTGCACTGCAAAAAGCTTGCCATAAAGCAAAGTTGGTTTTGCAGCAAAAGCAATCTCCATATGCTTATTAGTTTTTAACATCACTGCAAAAAGATTCTGGATTCTATTTCCTTGAATAAACGGTTTAGCTAACTTAAAATCTGAAGCTTTGATTGTCCAGATTTTGTTGAGGTTATGCTTGACAGAGTTTTTATAGTAACTTTTAGAATCATCACATAGAAGTGCAGCAAATATAAAAAGAAATTCCTCAAAGTATTCATCTAAGTCAAGTACCCTAACTTGATCAGTAGGCATTGCCATTGCTAGAGCTAATAAATGAAGAAGTATACAGTTGAAGCAGTGTAATGAAATTGCAAAGGACAGTAAGAACTGAATTGGGATGAGTTTAAGCAAAACAATTAAGCATTTAAACAGGTCTAAAAGAAAATGTAGTGATTATCTTTGTATCAATGACATGACAGGACAATGAATAAGGAGAGATAATTGGGTTTTGCCAAAATAAAGCCATAATTAACTGTGTCATCAATCAAAGCAGAGATAAAAACTAGACAAGCATATGTAAATGATAAGCATGCTTAAGAGAGTAAGTTGACAACACCTTCTTTGATGACTGACAATAAAGAGTTGGTTGCATTGAGCTGACAAAATGACTTGATTACTCACTTCAGAAAAACCAATAGACAACAGAGTAATGAGTATAATGCATGTCAAAATCTAAATATTCTTATTTCATCCATTCAGATTAACTCATAACCAGAGAGATATTAAGCAAAATTTCCAAATGTAAGAGAAATTCTGCATAATTGGTAGTAAAGAGATATCCTAATCCATACATGAAGATTCCATCCACTTTTGATATAAAAAATTCCTTTTTATTACTAATTAATAATTATAACACAGCTTTTGATAATCTTTGGAGAGATGAATTGATTAATCAAGCTTTAAAACAGTGTAATTCATCATTTCCTAAACCTCTAATTACTCTTCAACTTTTCCATATAGAGAAGTAAACTCTGTGAGAGAATCAACCCTTGATGTTTCAATTCCAAAAAATTTAACTCTAGAAAATTATAAAATTGCAGAAGCTATTGAGGTCGCATCTAATCCCTACAGAGTAGGATCTCATATTACTCATATATCAACAAAGCAGGATATCCTTATCATTTATCAAAAGATTCTAATTCAGCTCATACCCCCAATAAAGAAGACCCATTATAAGCAGAAGTTGATGAAGTTTTCACAGCCAGTTCTCCTTGCAGATTCATGATGATGATGAACTGAAACTCTATGGGTGCACCTCCATCAGATCATGACCTAAAATTAAAAAAGAATAGGAGAAAATTAATCAATAGAGATTAAGAGTTTAAATCAATTTCACAGAAGGCAAATCAACTTAAAACTTAGCAGAAATCATTCAATTAAACCAAAAATTGATTGTGAAAACCAAATCGACAAACTTCAGAGTTTTAAAATTAGGGTTCTCCTATTTTCACGAAATCATAACTCAAATAAACAAAAAAACTATGGGAAATATTCAAATTTAACAGATAATCAAAGCTTAATAATTGATTCAAACAGATTGACAGATATTCGGATCAAGATGAGGAAGAAGATTAGCGTCTGACTAAGTCAGCGTCGCAGGACCAATCGCATGACTAAGAACCTTTTTTCCTCCATCAGAGCAGCTACTCGTCATAATCACTTCACCGTTTTCTCCTAAAACCTTCTCGTTTTTGTTTTACCTTTTATTTCACTCCACTTTTTCCTCCTAAAGCTCATTTTTCGTTATTTTTTTTTCGCTTTACTTTTTACTTTTTGTTTTAAAACTGCATTTAAATTTTAAATTGGAGAAAACAAATTAAAAATCTGTAATATTTTGTTTCTTTCTCTTCTCACACCATCACCTCTCTCATGAGACTTAGTCTAATTGACCTATGAATCAGGTTTGACCTTTCATCATTATTATCCATAGCCCACGAATTAGGCTAACCCGTGCTTCTTTATTCTTCTTCTTAACCCTTTATCACGATTGCATGCTGATTGACATCAAAGTTTAGCCACACGGTTTCCAGTTTTTTGTATGAATAATTTATGATATGCATGTAAATTAGGAAACTAAAACTAAAGGAGATTAATCGATCTAGCTACAAGAATTTTTTGACCTTGGTTCCGTTATCGGAGAACCATACATATAATAAACCCTAATTCATTTACATCATTACCATGTTTTTACGGGGCTATGGAATATCAAATTTTTACGGAGTTTTCCCATTTGCTCTCGTGGTTTTGCAGTCTGATGAGTGATGACTGATTTCGATTCATTGGGAATTTTAATGGGTTTTCACCATTGTTGATTCCCCTTAAAAAATTATTCTGATCATATTTTTAAAGTTTTTAATACGGTTTTGCCAACTTTAATTATGTTACTAACGACTGTTTTCTTATCTGTCTGTGATTCAATCATCCCTACTATGAATTATTAAGAAGTGGTGGTGGTGGTGATATAACAATCTCTTATTACGTTTGGGTTGTGAAAAACAAAAAGTAAACAATGAACATTGTTGGATTTTCTTAAAAGGGAAGCAGAGGGTATGGACTGCATTAATCATAGTAGTTGGTGGAGATGGAAGAATCGAAAAACGTTCAGGGATTAACGCGCCTTCATGGAATACTAATGAAGAAGAAGGAGTTGGATTGTCCTTCAACCTATCCAAGTTAAAATTTATGGGCTATAGATAATAACGATAAAAGGTCAAATTTGAATTTTAGGTCAACTCAGCTGACTAAGTCAATAGGTTATCAATAATAAAATCGTGGGATATGTTTAGGAAAAGCCTTCAATAGCATAAATTTTATATTTTGAACTTGTGTTGCAAACATAGACTGGATCGGTCATCAGCCTCAACATAAAAAATCTATATTTTAAATCCCAAAATCATCACAGATCATTACTGTCATGTATGTACATGTATTTTTTAAGTTCTTTTCCCGCAACGTTGGTTTTCCAACATCCAAAATTATATTTGTTGGTTTATGGGAGTGGGAGGTCTTGTGCTTTCTGCTTGTAATTCTTGTAATTACGTTTTTTTGCTTAATAAACTTTGGGACTTAGCAAAAAAAAAAACCAAAATTGTATTTGTGTTCTATCCACCTAATTGAATCAATTGATCATTTTGATTTTCATCAAAAAAAGAAGAAGAATTGAGCATGCCGATAAAAAGAGCTATTAACAAAAAAGAAACCTGTTGTATCAAAAATGTTTACACAACAATCCTCGGTATTTTCATATGAAGATGAAATTGTAGCTGTTAGATGACTCAGCAGTACCCTCGTGATATGTTCTTGATAGATGGGGAAATTCCAGCTATTTGGTGAATCGGCTCCTTATCAGCTTTTTGCTCTTTAATAATTGTTGGTAGATGAAAGTGGGGGTACCTGCAATGACACTCCGATGCCTCAATGAGTGAGAGCTATAAGCAGGTTTTTATGGAGAGACAATGATTATAAATGTGTACCTTTGTAATTGAAATTGCACCTCTATTTATAGTTTACAGAGGAATTGTATCCAGTTCAATATTTGTTTGGATACATTTGACCATGTATTTGGATCAAATGCTCACTAGGTTCTTCCTAGTCTAAACCAATTCACCTTTTTTTAGGATCTCTAACTTCCATGTTATACATGGTCTTGTATGACTCCCCCTTTTCTTGGGATTTCTAACTTCCAGGATTTGAATATGTACTTGGTCTCCTTAGTAACCGAGTCCCGCTTTTTCTAGGGATATGCAACTTCTAGTTTTGAATATGTACCGGGTCTTACTGATAAATGATTCCCCCTCTTTTTAGGGATCTCCAGGTTTGAATATGTACCTGGTGTTTTGTTGTAGAAGGATAATTGTTGACTGAGCTATAATCATTCTTCCATTTTTTTTTACCCAAGGGCCCATTACTGAGCAAAATTATTGTGCTAGGGCACTTGGGCCCATATACAAACTATATGGTACAAACAAAACCGCATCTCAATATCTCACGCTTTGGATGATATTTTTTGATAATGAAACTTCAATGCTAACGTATTTGAAGCTAATATTTTAGGGATATTTTCGTGTTACAAAACTCTACATATCCACAAAAAATGAGCGAATTCAGAAATAACAAACTTCACCATTTACCAATCTTAATTTTAACTGTTGAAAATTCGTTGATTTCCGACGGTTGATTTTCAAAGTAGTAGATGGTGGATTTATACGTTTCGGAATGTGCTCATTTTATGTGGGTATATAGAGCTTTATAACCCCCAAAAAATTAGCTTCAACACTACTGTTTGGTTTTTGTCAAAAAAATTAGAATCCGAAATATGAGATAATGTGAAAATAAAAGTGTGAAAGGAATCCTTCCTCTTTGATGATTATCGCGGCTGAATTAAATCTCTTATTCTAAAATAAAATTTAATATAAAATAAAATAATAAAACCGAAAAACCGATTGAATTATAAACCATTACGGTTTATTAGGATGCACAAATTTGGACTCTTGGCAAATGTATCGCATATTTGGATCTTGAAACTGATTCCTCTACATGGCCAGGAGTTCCGATTTTCACATTTATGCGTATTAATATAACAAAATATAAAAATGTTGCACTCGTATATCTGAAAAATGAGCACACGTATTTCATACCTTTAACTTATTCATAATGTTGGAGATGTTAAATTTTGTCTATTTAGCAGATCACAGTTTTCCATATTCAGACACAATTTCCCCTTTACTATCATTATTCTTTGAAAACCCACACGTTCGTAGAGTTTACAAATCTTTGGTTTCTCTTAATTATTCCCAACAATGCCATTAAGATCATGATGTGTTGCTTACCTAAATTGAATGCCATTAGTAGAGTATTAATTATCTTCAATGATTTTTCACAAATCCTAAGAAGGCAACACCTATCGGGAGGCATTGGGATTCACCAAAGATTTTATGCCGAGTTCATGCATTTTTCGTACTTTCAACACCTCAAAACCCACCTTCTCATCGTCCCTAAACCTATCTACTGCATGCACTCACCACTCTCACGTACCAAAAAGAATATACCAACATGGTCCCTACACTGTTCTGTTGTTTCTTTCTCTCTACATTTATGAGCTTTGTCCAACACAGGTTGGTGATTCTTTTTTGGTCAACATCTTAAATGCTCAACAACTCTGATCGTGGTCCCAAACATCTTAAAAATATTGGGATAAATTTAACAGTCGGCGAGTTGTAACTCTAAAGATGTCATTATCCATATACAAAAACTCCAACAAAATAAATTGTTCACAAAAATCCCATTTAATATAAACTATATTACCCTTCTAGTTTAAATCACCCCAACAAAAACAAAAATCAACCACACTTTAATTCTTTTTATATTGGCATCCCCAACAAGAAATAAACAACCACCAATAAGCACCGCCGCCACCGATAATCACCACCACCACTTCCGACCACCGACCACCACCGCTCCGCCACCGCCACCATTGACCA
>NW_020621936.1:7721514-7777512 GCF_003573695.1 Papaver somniferum | reverse complement strand
CCACCGACCACCACCGCCGCCACCGACCACCACCGCCGCCACCGACCACCACCGCTCCGCCGCCGCCGCCCGCCGCCGCCACCTCCCAAAAATACGATGAAACCGATTTTGGTTTCATCTTGGTTTCGTGAGAAATCACCTGCAAGAAATTTTTTAAGAGGTATTATACATCTTCATGGATAGAAATACATTGTTGAAATACGATGAAACCGATTTTGGTTTCATCATAAATAAGATGAAACCATAATTGGTTTCTGCGCTTCAACAACAATACCACCAGTTATGTCTCAAGACCCATTACTCAGCTTCACCTGGTATATCTTTCCATCTAGGTTTACAGGCAATTCCTCATTGTATTGCAGCACTTCATTGCACCTGCAACTACAAATTCACTTCAAATCCCATACCCATTGCATTACTGCCTTCCATTTCAGTTCAAGCTCATACCTGAACACCACAAATGCTCCATCTCAGGCTCAGTTTGATCTTCAACTGGACCTGCAATATCCATATTAATTCAACCATAGCAACACCAGTTCCTCCATGGATTCTGATTATCACCAGCTGCAGTTCATAATCACCACCAACATAGGAATCTCAGTTCTTCTCTACACTCTCAACCTGCAAATGTACTTAAAAACCATTCTCAAGCATCATCTCAAACCATTCTTCATAGAGAACCAACTCAAATCCAACACCAGTACCACCTTCTCTATAATATTAACTTCAGCTGCAACCGGAGCTTACTAGCAGCATCAAATGAAACTCGTCACAAGACCCTGTCACTGCAATAACCATATCAAACCCATCACTGCAATAACCATATCAACAATACCAGCAGCTACACTTGCACACTGCCAATCTGAAAGCAGCGGCAGCAACATCTCTTAGCTGACTCTACTCAGCTCCACAATCCAATTCACCACCTGCAATTGCTTCCCATTTCAATTCTAGCCATCATTTTTCTCTATTAAACCTTTTTTGGACCCTCTCCTTCACCTAATTTCAGAATCAGATTCCACTGTTTCCAGAACAGTTTCTTATTTCCCTTCTTCCTGTAGCAAAGAAGTTTCATCAACTTTATTCATCCCAAGAGCAGTCCTTAATGTCTCCATCTTTCTCTTCTTTCTAGCATCAATTTGATGGGTCTGACTGAGTACCTGACACCCTGAATCAAACACAAGCAGTTCCAACATATCAGTAATAAGATATAAGAATATTGGCCAACAAGAATAGAATAGTTACTTTTCTCTTTCCATATGCTCAAATCATCTCAAGTAGGTACTCGGAAATTAAAAAGAGCATGTTTTAGGGAGATGCCTCCTTCACTTACGCTGCACACAAGTGTCGGTGCAGGAGTCAAAAGAGGGCCACACTGTGGTACTTATACAAGTTTTCAAGTTCAACAGGGGCACCTAGTCTAACCACTCTAACCATATATGATAACTATCAGATTGAACTGCAAAATATGACTTTGAAATGTATGCATGGCAGCTCAACATTAACAAACCACATAATGTCAACTGCTAAGTTAATTGTGGAAACGCAACTTAAGTTTTCAATAATTGCACAACCAAACAACTTGTACACTTTCCTTAACCAGTTCTTTAACTGGCATAGACTTCAATTAAAAAGTTAGCCCATAAAATGGACCTCACTAAGAGACAGTAATGCACACTTCATTGATCTCAACATTTTAGACTAAAGTACTTAGACAAACTTCAGTTCAAAATTCATCCACTATTAGAAAAATCAATCCACCAACAAGCAACATAAGACTAACTGTGATATTCATATCCCATTTCCATCAACACAGAGCAAACAAGGGACGAAATATTGCACCTGGCAAGTTAATCTCACTACTATTTGGTATAACATTTTCAAGAATAAATCAAATTCATCATCAAACATGTAAATGGAATTAAATTTACCAAGTCAATAAATCCTTACAGTAACAATCAAAAGTAGAAGGAAGTAAGATTTTTACCAAGTCAATAAATCCTTACAGTAACAATCAAAATCAAATTCTCAAGAATAAAAACCAACGAAATGTCAAACAAAACGAAATCTGGTATCCAATTCAATTGAAAAATTAGTGAAATGATAAGATCTTTTAATACTTCAAAACTTCAAATTATCATTCTAAATCCACCGTATCTCCCAACACGAGCATATCGTCATCGGTAGTTCATTTCCACCATGGAATCAATTCCTAAATCTAATTCCTAGACCTTGTCTAGAAACGTCACCACTCCATCATCCCTTCCTTGAAAAATCGATCTTAATCATCAATTCGTCACCAATCCATCTCTGTTCTTCAACTGAAGTTAAAATCGCAACCCTAATTTCAACAATTAAGGGTTTAGGGAACGAAGGTGGTGATGGAATTGAAGGAGGCGGACGAAGGTGGTGGTGGTGGTGAGATACGAAGGTGCTAGTGTGATCGGGGAAGCATAAAGTTTCTGCTGGTGAGATCTGGTATCGCTGCTGGTGGTGATGGTGGTGGGGAGAAGGAGAGAAAGAAAGAAGAAAAAAGAAAGGAGAGAAGACGAAGATGAAGAAGGGTACGTTTGGGTTTTTTCAAAGTAAAAAAAATTAAATTTGCTAATTATTATTTGAGCTGGGGTTTTTGTGTCACTATTTAATGAAACTGATTTAATTTGTTAAAATTAATATGGGTGGTTTTTTTGTTCCTTTAAGTTGGTCACCTAGGGGTTTTGTCACTAGTTTTGTAAATTTAATGGTGCACACCTACAACCGTCCAACCTAAACATATTATTGGTTGTAGCTCAGCAGATGGTGTCTACATTATTCTCAACAATGTTGCTAGAGTATTCATTCACATACTTGCCATAGAACAAAGGCACGAGGACCTTTTAAAAGAAGAGTTCAAAAAACAGAATTTTGAAGTACTCGAAAATGAAGAAATTGGTTCACAACCATGTTTGTCGAAAACCATGAAAGAAGAGGACAAGAAATCAGAAGATCTAAATGCAAATGACAATGACTGTTTCGAACTTACCGAAGAAATAAATTTCAAAAGAGATTAGATAAAATTATAATTAAAATATTTAAACTTTCCAGATAAAGGAAAGATAGCAATATAATTGCAGAATTCTCGATCTACAATACATCCACATGAAACATGGTCGACTCCACTATTTATCAAGTACGCTTATATACTTCCAAAAAAAGCAAAAGTGAAAAAGTAAAAGATTTTCCAAAAAGGAAAAATGAAAATCTTATCTAGATTTTCCACTTTAGGTGTTGTCTACGGTCTACCATTTGTCCACCACTTATTGGTTGTAAAGGATAAAAATAGGATTCTCTAAAAAGAAATCTTATCTCTCTTTAATTTCTTTCTATATATATCCTAGAAGTGAAAGGAAATGGACAAGTTTTTAGCTTTCACGCGTCATTATTTAAGAGTTTGTCTAAGAGTTTGAGAATGAAAGTTTACAAGTGTATTCCAACTTTGAGTGTGGATTCAAGTTTTAGTGTGTTATCTATTATTAATTTAATAAAGACTACTTTGTTAGTATATTCGCTCTTTATTTACATGTTAAAGGTTCTTTTGAATTATATTTAAGGAGTTTACTTAATATGTGGTATTATTCTAGTCCATTATCATTATTTATTTTAACATTCTAGAAAAAATATAAATGCTATAAAATATAAGAATGCGTGCATCAGTCAAATTCATCGTAATTTGAATATATTCAAATGTTATGTATTTGAAAATACAATCAAAATACTAAATCAAAATACTTAATAATATAGTCCATTTATTTAACTTGTATACTAAATCAAAATACTTAATAAATATAAAGTCGATGATGTTTGAGGAACATGTGAAAGTTTTGTTACTGCCATTGGTTTTGAGAAAAGTTTTCTTAACTTGTATTCTAATATTTACACAACATATAGTATTATTATACAAAATTAGTCAAATAAAACCAAGGTGACCAAACATGTGGTATAAAAAATTCAGCCATATTAGTTTTAATAAATGAAAACCATTTAATTAAAAAGTGACACAAAAACTCTAGGTCAAATAATAATGTGTAAATTTAGTTTTTATTACTTTAAAAAAATCCAAACATACCCTTTTTACCTTGTCTTCTTCTTCTTCTTCTTCTCTCTTTTGTCTTTTCTTTTTTCTATTTCTCTGGTCTTCATCTCCCCACCACCATTAACACCAGCAGCAACAAATCTCTCTCCATGAACACCACCGCAACACCTCCGTCACCACCAGCAACAACACCTCTGTCACCACCAGCAGCAACACCTTCGTCTCCTCCACGAAACCTTCGTCTCTTTTTCGTCTATTTCTATTCAGATTTATCACCAACAGTAGCTCCGCCACCATCAAACCAACCGACGTGTCCAGATCCGCCACCAACAGAACCTCCGTCTCCTCCATTAACACCATCATCACCTCCGTCTCCTCCATTAACACCATCATCACCTTCTTCTTTTCCGTCTACTGATTTTCCATCAACAACACCGCCTCCTCTTATTTTTGTTTTTCCCACCAGTACATCAGATCCGCCACCAACACTACTTCTACCTCCTTCTTTTATCATCTAAAACCACCACCAATACCTTCAAATCGGCCACCAACAACACCTCATCTACAATCAACACCAGTACTTGCAGATCCGCTCCCAACAACACCTCCGCCTCCTCGTTCAATCCTCTACAATCACCACCACCACCTTATGATGTTTTCATCACCAGCAAATGATGATACATCTTCAAAGTCGAAATCAATATTGTATTGGGAAATGACAGATTTATGATGAAGCCAAAATTGGTTTCATCAAATTCTGACGGTTTTGGTTGGTGAAAACAGTAAACTAATGATGAAACCAAATTTGGTTTCATCATAAACTTGCCTATTTTCTGTCATGAAACCAAAGATTTTAATGATGAAAATTAAGTTTATGATGAAACCAAATTTTGGTTTCACCTGATTTTTATCTAGTTTATTCGGTCTGACTTGGAAGACGGCGTGTTTGGTTTCATCATTGAAGTTATGTTGGTGAAATGACAATATGTGGTTTCGATTGTACGTACAATAGTGGTTTTGATTATATGTGTGTATCAATTGGGAGAATGTGTATAGCAGGGTCTGGTACTGGTACTCCAGGTATTGATGAAGAAGTTCTGTTGGTAGTGGTGGCCTTACCTGAAGTTATGGAAGTGATAAAGAATGGATTAACTGAGTAAGGGTGGTGCTAATGCAATGAGAGTTGTAGTTGAGCTTCAGGTGTTGCATAAAGGACTGGTATGTGTTACAATTAAAGAGGTGTATGTCTGGATTGTTAAAAGTGTAATGAATTGGCTGAAGTTGATATCGTATTTTTTCATTTTGTTGAATATTAATATCTGTGAAGCCAATTTTTGATGGTGAGATACAAGTGGATTATTTTTTGTTGAAACTGGTTGTAGTTGAGGGGGTAATGGTAGTGGTGGTTGTGGTGCTGGTGGTTGTGGCAGCGATGGGGGTGGTGCAGTTGACGGTGGTGGTAGGTTTCATCTTATTGTGGATTGTTTTTTGTTAAAAGTAGTCTTAGTTAAGGAGGTAATGGTAGTGGTAATTGTGGTGATTATGGTTGTGGTGGCGATGGGGGCGGTGCAGTTGACGGTGGTGGAAGGTTTCATCTTATTGTGTTTCATTTTTTCTTCTTCTTCTTTCTCCTTTTTTTTATGATGAAACCAAAATTTGATTTCATCTTATTTTGGTGAAACCAATTTTTGGTTTCATCATTTTTCTGGTGGTGGCGCGGCGGTGGTCGGTGGAGGCGGCGGTGGTCGGTGGCGGCAGCGGCGCAGGTTGTCGGTGGCGGCGGCAACGACGGGCGGTGGTGGTTGCTCGGTGGTGGGTTGTTGTTCGTGGTGATAATATAATAAAATTTAAAGGTGGGGTTGATTTTTGTTTTTGTTGGGATGATTTAAATAGTAGAAGGGTAATATAGACAGTTTATGTTAAATGGCGTTTTTGTGAACATTTTGTTTTTGTGGAGTTTTTGTGCATGGATGTGACACCTTTGGGGTTATAACTCGCTGACCGATTATTATATGAGTATAAAATTTTGGTTATATTTGACAAATATCGATGTTATAATTATCTTGATATTTCATTGAATTTTCGTATATGAACATTTGAAAAGTATTTAATCTAGAAAAAGAAAATAAATATACTATCACACCACAACACGGTAGAATATACATAAAATTGGTTAAAAAGACCAAAATCAATAATTCTTGGGTGAAATGGACAGTTAGATTTTGATATTGTTTAAATGGACAAAAATGTAAAAATAGGCAGGATGTAACCAGTTTCATCGTGCCCATTTTCAAATATTTTTTCTTATTTTTAATTTACACAGGATGTATCCAGTTTCATCCTTTCTATTTTGTAAATTTAAGCTAGGATGAAACTGGTTTCATCCTTACTATTTTTTTTTTGCCCATTTCACCCAAATTATTTTTTACTCGTCCATTTGAATCGTGATTTAAAAATATTTGGACAAATGACCCATTTTCCGTAGAATATAATTGTTTATGTGTTGCGTTTTTGACTAAAATGCACATCCAAGCACAAGAAGCTCTAAATTTTGGCACAACGCAACCAAGAGGTTCCTTTAAGTGCCGTGATATACTATGCCCGCACGTCTTACTCGTTTGCTTTTGCATTTTTCCTCTTCGCATATGACCAAAAGACATTGTTTTAGCTCCAACAAAGATAAAAATTGGGATTGTTAGGAGTTAGAACTTGGAACAAGCATACGCACCCTAAAAAATCGGTCACACGTCTTATCACGACTGCACGAGAAGGCAAATTGACTCCGCTGATTTTTTTCTACTTGACCTTTCAACTAAACATGCATTGCTGCTTCCCATGGTACCAAAACTTTGATATGTCACCGTCTATCCATCAATATGCCATTTATATTCTCAATCTCAGCTCTCCATTTCCTCAAACTACGTATGACCGGTATTAAAAAGTTGACAATCATAATCCACCCTTAGATGCAGTGAGCCTTTGAAGAATATACCACAATTTGATGTTCTCATTGATGGTAGACCGAAAGCTTGTAAACTAAGTCAAAATTGTGGTGGACACAGAGTTGGTGGTCTTCGTGTGGAATCAATTTTAGTAAAAAATGAAGAAAATCTTGTTTCCTATCCAAATCTCAACTTTTGTTTTGTACCAAGAAGTTGATTTGAGTTTGTGAAATCAATTGTCGAAGGATTTTCTAGGGTTTGATAGATATAGTTAAAGTTGATGATGGGTCATCATAATAATAACCAGTCTTCTTCATCTTCTTCTCTGGGGAGTAAAGCTCTACACTTTGTTTCTGATCTTACTACAGTTCTTCTTAATCCCATATCTGATAAACCACTGAAACATCATGTAAGTTTCTGAATTTAAGGTTTTGGGGTTTCTTTATTTTCTTGTTTGATTATGTTATGTTGGCTCATGGGTGTAAATTATTGGGGTTTATTTTGTATAGGATTTTGTATCACCTTTTTTTAGAAACCCTAATGAATAAATAAGGAATCACTGAGAGTTATTGATGTCATGTATCGGACATTGCATGAGGCATAGTGACTTTGGGTGTCTTGTACTTTGGTAGGGCAAATACCACCTTGTGCCTGCATTTATAGGGCCTGGCTGTGTTGAATGTGATCAATTGTGAGTGCCAGCGTGTGTATATGGTAGGCTGGTGTCTATCAGTTTATGTATCCTATCCTTTTCAGAGAATTACATTGTTTTTGCATTTTTTGTGCAATAGATTGAAAATTGACCCCTACTTCATAACCTAGACACTAACGTAGACAAATGGATTGATTGTCTGATATGCATAACTGGATTTTGTATATCCTGTTTACTTTAAGCAGTTGAGATACTCTATAGTTTGCGTGTAGTAATATTTTTAGCCAAGTATTGTGGATCTTAAAAATTGAGGGTTAGTTATCCTGAATGTCTTTGTTATAAACAGTTCCTGAGGATCTTAGTAGTTTTTCTTGAGGTGTGGGGTAAAATTGGAATTTTAATCTGCACACAAATATGAATTTGCTGATGTTTGTGGCGTACGTTTCTAATATTACATGCTGTTTCATTTTTAGAAGGAGGCAACAGGAAATAGAATTCAGCAGGAGTTAAGTTCAGAAAATGAATCCGGCGTTACAATTGATGGACCTGATACATCTTCTTTTTCTGCATTCTTGTACTCACTACTGTCTCCTGAATCTGAGAGTACTCGAGACATGGAGGAACATTTGCAGAAGCATGCAGAAATAGTAGAGTCATCAAATGATTCAGGAACAAAGAAAACTGGTAGTGGAAAAAAAACTTTATTTGCAAGGAGCAAGCAGTCGCTTGGGAGAGCTCTATACCAGGCAGTGAGGATCAATGGGTTCAGAAGTCAAGGGGCTGATCAAAATCTTGATTGTAACATAAAGAGTTATGGCGAGAGTGATTCAAAACTTGGTAACATTGAGTTAGGGCTTATGAACAGTCAAAGTGAAAATGATTCGCAGGTCAATCTCCCTGACATGTCAGAACCATCACTACTTCTTTCAGAGAATGCTCGTAAGTCTCTCTATGTTTCACTTCCTGCTCTAGCTCAAGGTAGGAAGTGGGTGCTACTCTACAGGTATGAATCACATCATTCATCCTTTAAATACTGAAATGTCGAGATGAGCCCCAAAGCTGTCGCTTACCTTCTTTTTGTATTGCCTTTATCTTCATGCAGTACCTTCAGGCATGGAATATCTCTTTCCACCCTGTATAGAAGAAGCATGATTTGCCCCGGTTTTACTCTGCTGGTCTCTCTCTGTCTTTCTCTCTGAATCAAGAAGACAGTAAAGATTTATCTGACTTTTAACATGGAATAATATTCTTCCCGTAGGTTGTTGGTGATCAGAGAGGCGCAAGATTTGGCGGCTTGATCGAGGCCCCACTGAAACCAACCAATAAGAGAAAATATCAGGTACCATGAGCACGCCGTAGTTCATTTTTTGCTTGTTTGGGTCCTTTACAAAATATTTTTCTCTGTTTCTTAGTATGAAAAATCTATTGTAAACAGGGGACGAACAACACATTTGTTTTCACAAACACTTCAGGGTCTCCAGTTGTGTATCGCGCTACAGGTATAAATGATCAGGCACTAAATATTTACGCTTCTTGGAAACCACTCAATGTCTAAAATTGCAAATATAGTAGCATGCGATTAGATACCGTACTGATAAAAAGGAAAAGGATTACTGTTACCTTCTAAAGTTTCTGCCGTACTACAACCTACTCATTCGTGCTAGGCCGTCATTATGATACTGCTGCTCTTCATTAAAACTCTGAAGATCCACTCAACTCTGTAACCAACCTATAAGCATATTATGTTGAATACCCAAGTTAAATCCTTACTTTCATAAGGATTTCTGGACTTACCTAGAATAAATGAACATTGGTTGTATTTCTTGTGATAAGCAAACATTGGAAGATGGTCTAAGTTTGAGGAATTAATATGCAGGTGCAAATCGCTATTTTACTCTGTGCTCGACTGACTTCTTAGCATTAGGAGGGGGCGGACATTTTGCGCTCTATCTGGATGGAGATCTGTGAGATTCATATATCCCATTCCTTGATACTCATTTGCATGCTTTCTTTTCCCCAAACTTGGTTAAGTAATTTATTTTGTCTTCCTTTTCTTATTATTTCACTCCTCCATTTAAAGGCTGAGTGGGTCAAGTGCAATTTCTGAAACTTTTGGGAACCCTTGTCTGGCATACACCGAAGAATTTGAAATAAAGGAAGTAGAGGTACAAATTAAACCCTTGATTATTTGACGAAGTTAATGTATGTTGTATTTCGGGTTCTAAAAGTTCTGTTCCACCTCCTCAACCAAAACTTGCTATTTGTCTTGTACAGCTGTGGGGTTTTGCATATGGTTCCCAGTATGAAGAGGTCGTGGCTTACTCAAGGTCAGAAGCACCTGGGATTTGCAGATGGTGATTTTTGTTACTTCTCTGGAGAATAACTGCGATTGTACTCCCTGTTTGGAAGATCATCTCGATCAATCAAACTAGTGTGCTGCACTGATAACTTGTATGCATGATGTCCAAACCAACCAATACCACTTGCAAATGTTGTACATATTTGAAGTTTTTTTACCTCAACTTCTAATCAATAGTTCCATGTAAATGATCATGCTAATTTTGGCCTGTAAATGCAATAAACTTTTAGTGATGCTCATTTATTGTTCTGTATCTGTCATGTTCTGTTTCCTTGGCACAATTAAAAGATGGAATTAAAAGATAGGCATTCATATATGTACTGTGAAAATTGCAAGTAACTGACTGTACTCAAATTGCTGCAATAAGTTGCCCAGAATCTTAGATATGGTCCAAATTGAGTGATTTTTTTTTTTGTTGAATTTGGTGCTGACGAATTGGGGTTTTGATGAGTTTCGAACTCAAGTCACTGGTAACTGCAATAATGACATCAACGGAGACCTAAAGGCACAAAAGCCGTAATAAGCATACAATCTTGCCAAATAATGACATCAACGGAGACCTAAAGGCACAAAAGCCGTAATAAGCATACAATCTTGCCAAGTGGGAGCAGCTCCATTTTTTTTCCTTGTTAATTGAACCAGGATCTAGTAATGGAAAGGCAAATTTTTCTTAAGGTAAGCGAGATAGTGCAAATGGGCTATGGAACCTGTATTATCAGAAAAATTAGGCTTAAGAGACCCATGGCAAGTTGCCTACTCTTGTCATGGGCTGGCTCCGCGCTTGATTTGAATTTTTTTACCAACTTTTGTCTAACACCACATTTTGGTATCAAGGTATATCCAATTAAAATATACGGATTCAGGGCGACACTCGGTCCTACTCGATCGGAGAACGAAGAATAGTGTGTTGAGACTTAAAAATTAATATTCAGATACATTTATTAGAGATTTAAATCCCAATGATCATAGATATTGCGACTAACTTGGAAAAATCAGATTCGGAACCCGCCAAAATTCGTGAATATTAGACTTGAGAATCGGCAACATTGGAGTCGGTGAGGAATTGTAGATCGCCTCAGCAAACTTGTGAGTAGCGAGTACGAGCTTGGAAATCGGCCTAAGAGAGCAATTTTAACTACTTTGATGGACTGTCTACCAAATTTTAATTATTTTCTTTTATATTTTTGTTTCATTGAACAATCAATTGTTTTTTATTTTTAACGTATAAGAAAAGAAGAAATCATAACCTATCAATGAAAATCCATTGATCTTTAAAATCTTCAACATTATAATAATCGAAATATCATTTCTTCACAAAGGTGCTGCACCTTGAGGTCCTAACTGCCATGGTTCCTTAATATTAGAAAGCGATTGCGAGGAATTCCTTTCTTTATTTCGTAAGATTTAAAAAATTAGGATGATTAAAATTATTAAAATAAGTATATGAAAAAAAAGGATGCCGCAAAGGTTTTTATTAATCATAATCGAAAGGCTTTTAGTATATGGTTAAATAATAATAGTTGTCATAGGTAAACGAATTTCAGATTAAATAAATAATAATTTTCATAGGTAAACGAACTTCAGATTAAACTAAAATATCGTATGCTTCACAAAAAGTAGGTTCTTCATCTGTAACTTGTAATTTTCGAGATTATATGGTCAAAAAATAATAATCAACTCACGTGGATGAGTCCAAATTTACACATCCCCTAATCTACCGGGGTGCACATTCTGGCTTATATCATTGGTCCAAATATTCTATGGTGGTTTTCATATTCCCGATTTTCATTCTAATTTTTTTTATCCTAAAGTTAAAAATTGAAAACCTTTTTTTTTTGATAAACTAGAAATCTATTGATTAATTGGTTGAGAAGTTACAGTGTCTTGCAAAGAGACTACAAATTTTAGCAAGAAATTATTTGAACAATTCATATTTATAGTTGTTTCTCGAACAATTTTTGCAATTGCACCAGCTACTTGATTGTCATTCCGACTAAAAAGTAAAATTACAATAAGTACTTTATTTCCTTCAGCATGTTCCTGTTTTCCCATTGAATAAGTAGCACGTTATCTGTGATTGATTGAGTAACCAGTTTTACATCAGCTTCTATGTGAATTCTCGTAAGTTGTTTCTCCCTATACCACGCCAAAGCTTCACGTATATTTATGCATTCATCAATCTCCGGGCTCAGAAATCCATCTGCATAGAATCCCTTAATTCCTTCACAGGTATTTGTATAAGAACGTACTACAATGCCAGTACCAAGTGTATTAGTCTCATGATCAAAAGAGGCGTCTATATTAAATTTAATACATTTTGCATGGGAGGTTTCCATTGTGATATCATATGATTTTTTAAGTTACATGAATTCATGTCAGAATAATGCATATGGGAATGTAAGTGAAGATGAATTTTATGCAACTACAAGGGCTAAGTGTAACTCCCTGAAAGACCACATCGCATCTATCTTTCTAAATTATATATCCTGGTACTATCGTCAGTGTATATAGACATTTTTCACCATTAGTGCTGCCATTACTTGTAAACCAACTCTCCACCTGTTAGAGCATTGCTCGGTCGAACTCGCATGCGTTGCTATCTCAAGCATGTTTGTCAATGTTAGTGATCAAAACTATAAGTCTTGATTTCTAGCCTACATAGCTAAAGGTCTCGGACTAGGATAGAAAGTGTAGTTGAGCTCAAGAACTCCATGGCAATCATCATATAAGACGAATGACTACTCAAGGAACTGGTGGATCTTCATCGACTAAAAGGCATGTAGAGACTTGAACTCATCTGTCACTCAAAAGTCTATTTACTCTATCTCCTACTCTTGAGACAAAAGTCGTTTTGATATTGTGTGGGTAAAATACCCGATGGCCACGTGTCAGCATCTCAAAGGATAAATACGTGATAAGATGATGAGGTAGGATCACCAAATCATCCTCTAAAAAGGAGAGTTTTTCTCAGTCGAGGCAACTGCACGAATGCCACATGAGCGACGCGTGTAGTTAAAGGTCTAATCTTCTCAGACGGTCAAGTCTAAAAAGCAAGACCGCATTTAATGAAGGATAAGAACAAGACACGGGTAGTTGCGCATCGTGAGGAAGGCTCAGACGATCTATACTGTGACCACGAGACGATAGAGCACGAGGTTCTCCACAGAAGGGAAACACGAACCAAGGGAGAGCGAGACGACTCGGAGGGAGAACCAAGCAAGCCATCACGAGGGACAGTATATATAACCAGTCCGAGGAAGCCAGAACGAGGGAAGACAGCTCACCCAACTCGGACGATCAAGCCACTACGAGTTTATTTAGCCTATAAATACCAGTCCATGTAGAAAGAGATGGACAACTTATGTAATCTTAGATAGTATTTCTACAGAGAATTCCTGAGAGATAGCTAGAAAGAGAGGAAGTGAGAAATCTAGCAGAGATCTGTAACTCTTTTAAGGGTAAGACCTTATAATCAATAAGAAAACATCTTCTTTCTCGTGGACGTAGGTCTTCAAGGCCGAACCACGTTATATGCTTGTGTCAATCTTTATATTTCATGTCATTTACATCTTGTTCTTCTTGAATCTTGTATGTTTAGATAGTTTTTAGTCTTTAATCTTACTTGGGTGTAGTCATCAGAAAAGATGCAACTACATTTTGGCGCTAGAAACAAGGAGGTATGAAGATCTAATCTACCTCTCTAACAACAACTCTATATTGTTTTCATAATCTCTGTAAGAGAAGTCTTTTCACACTACAAAGTAGATTCCTGTTGAAATGAACGAGTAGAGCTCGGACTCAAACTCAATCTTTACGATCTGAGGAGTCTAGAAGAACCTCAAAATCAACAGATCTGCGCTTTTCATCAAATTTCTTTAATGATTTTTTTTTGTTATTTGTCATGATTTCTTCATCTTCCTCAAGAAACTCAAGATAATTGTAGATCGGAGTAAAAATGGAGTTCTAAAACGCTTCGGTGCTCAAACGATCTCCTCCATGAAAGAGTTGGGAAGAAATACTAGCCAGTAAACTACATAAGGAAAATATCACCTTGTGAGAGTTGAAAAGACAAATTTTTCATGATGTTCTTCATTAGACTCAACAAAATACAAGATCTCCTTCTTAAGAATCTACATCTAAGTCAAAGGGAAGGATTAATGAGTATATAATCAATCATCAAACTCTAAGTTTGTTCAAAGTCAAAGGCTAAAAGATGATGAGCTACATTTCTTGAAATAGGAAGATATACTCAATCGTCATACTTCGGTTTTTTCCCTATTAAGGCATAACATTTTGAAAGAAGTACTCTCTCGAAAAAAGAGAATGGAAAAAACATCTCTTCTCCGTCATCAATACCTCATACAAAGGAGATAATATTTTGACATTTTCTCATGTCTCCAAAACTCACTGAAAAGTCTTTCTGTACTAATCTGTCTAGTCTGAACTATGACTTAGTAATTGCACGTGAACTGCAAACTTAGGGTCCTACTTTTCTTAAGAAAAGACAAATTAAGTATTATTGCATATATTGCAGGGAAGGTAATGATGACGCGACGATCCGCTCGTACGAGCTAAGGAGAAAATGGTGGAGCCCAACCAGAAGGACTCGACTACATGGAGTCGGGCGAAGCTCTGATGCATGGTGTAGTCTCAGGTGAAGGACAACCCAATGACAAGTATCGGGAAGGACTAACTGACAATTCTAGATCCGAAGGCGAGGAAAACCCCTTCGAAAGACATGATGATATTTATCTAACTCAACTAAGAGGGTTGAACCACTCGCCGAGACGAGTGGTAAACAATGAGATCAAGAAGGACAAACCTTCGCACCTCTCCGATACCAATGTTACCATCGCAACCATTCTGAAAGCTCAAGAAGCTCGGGGTGAGAAAATGGAAAGGCTAGAAAGGCGTAACCGGAGGTTGGAACGAAGGAACCGTAGGTTAAAACACAAAGTAAAGAAGAAGGCACCGCTCGCTACTATTGACGAAACCCAGGAGGAGGACAATCCATTTGAACATTTACAAAATAACGAACGAATTGACATCCCTGACACCTCAAACGAGGAAACAACAGATCGCTTTCCCAAGGGAAGCCGAGGCCTTCTCGAGCCCGAGGATGACACATCCGAGGGATCATCAGATGTTGATCCCAAACATCGACGAGACAAGAAACAAATTGACGAAGTCAAAATCAACTGCGAGGACGAGAACATCACAGTCACAAACCCTAGGCGAGGGGAAAACTCGCGGTCAACCTGTTCGAAAATTGTATCATACAATGACCAATCAGACGATGACTCGGGACGATCCAGGTATCGCCCCCATGAACCATCTTTCTCACCCGAGAGAGCTCTGGGTAGAAAAAAGAAGGCCGAAACAAGGCGAAACGATGACCAACTCCAAGTATGTCTTAACCGACTTGAGGCAATGTATAGAGAGGCTACAGGAAGACAGGAGAGCAAGAAGCTAGTTGTAGTCGTGCAAGAAGCAGGACAATCCCCCTTATCTGAGGATTTACTAAGGTTACCATTTCTAAGGAAATGCTCTATGCCAACGTTTACATCCTCGTTCACTGGAACGGGAGACGCTATTGAGCATCTTCCAACTTATCGTATGACGCTAACCCAATGGGACCACTATGATGTGGTACTATGCAAATTTTTTCCTGCCAGTCTAAGGGAGGAATCTCTAGTGTGGTACAACAAGTTACCCAAAGGATCATTTGAATCATTTTCTCATCTATCTGAGTTATTCTTAGAAACATACATCCATAATAGCCGAATTCGACCAGAAGTCGATGCGTTATTCCAAATGTCTAGAGGACCAAACGAGTCACTTCGCTCCCTGGTGGCACGATGGAGAAAGTTATGTGCCGAGATCGGAAACGTCCCTGAGGATTATGCGATCTTGGGCTTTGAAAAACAGTCTTAGAAAGACAGACCCTCTCTTTGTCCGCAAGACTTTCACTGGTCTCGCAGCAGATCATACTTCAAACAACCAAAGACGCCCACTCCAGAAGGACACGATGTATGCGAAAGAAGACGTACCCTCTCTAAAAATTACGACGCTATATCGCACCCTTGGACATTATCCAAGAAGGAAACAAACACTACCAAGCCCAATCAGGCTATAACAAGACAGCAGAAGCAAGCTTACTTTGCCCAGTGGGCTAGAAACGAGGCCCAAAAGTTGCTCACATCTGAAAACATTCCTCTTGGTAACACACACCCCATGAAGGTTGATATCTAGAAAGTCCATATATAAGGACAGGGTCTCGGACCCCTACTTGTAAGCAGGTCACGAAACCTCCCTCACAATGTACTCAGGGTTTACACCCTCTTTTGAAAATAATAAAACTACTCCCTTTTTTGTGTACTAATTATTTGCTATTTCTTAGATTTAAGTATTTATTATTGTCACATTCCTAATTTTCTTACTGCTTTATATCTCCATATATGTTAGTCATATCACATCTGCACTTTCACACACAAAACAAAGAATGACCATTAACAAATGGCATGGTGCTGGCCACACCTTCCATTCTACAAAGAATGATGCGGGTACATAACCCAAGCTACCTTACACGGAAAATAGACCTAAGGTAATGACCATCACGATCATGGTATCGGATGGTACCAAACTCTGAGATGCCAATATGCAATTTCAGTAACAAAAGGTGCAACCTATAAAGAGAACTAAACAAAACACGCAAAAGGCTAGGCAACAGTTGCTACAGCCAAAACCTAACACCGTCAGAGGTAGCATATCCAATTAAGGAACTGATCACTCCTTGGAAATGTTATCCAAGGTTAGACCGGCAATGTGCACTGAAAACTCTTCCATAGCCAAGCTATAGCAAATCGTGGCACGATTAAAAGACAGAAATCACCAACCATACTGTTAAAAGAGTTAACAAAAAATATCAAGATGCCTCCCACATACGAGGACTTATCAAAGTAAAAGTAGAAGAATAACGCCTCCCACAGTTGAGGACTTTCCAAAAAAAAAAAGAGTACAAACATGTTTCCACAAAGGAGCCTATAAGCCTACCAAGTTACAACCAGCAGCCAAACACCCATAACAAAATCACTAACATAAGTAAAAAAGCTCATGACTGCCCACCCTCAGAGGCCTCGTGCTCGCCCTCGTGCTCTCCCTCGACGTAAGTAACATTCTGCACAGGCTCGGGCTTAGCAACAGGTGGAGGAACTACGTTGTCCACAACAACAGCCGCGACAAATCGTTGACGCTCTCGAAGAATGGCAGTCTTACAAGCCTTAGTCATCAAAATCTTGTATTCAACATGAAGGTTACTTATGTTCTTCTCCTCCCTTGCTTCCGCAGTCGCCAGCTCCTCTTCATGTTGGTCCACCAACCCGTTCAGCTCCTCATCCAGGTTTTTCCTAGCAACTCTCTCCTCCTCTAGTTGCCTCTCCAACTCCTTCTTTTGTTTGCAAGCCTCTGCAAAACCGACGCACAAATGGTTAACTTAAAAGAAAATATCATGGAAAACGACGGATATATTGGTTCATAAGCAACCTTTATTTTCAAGCAAAACAACGGCCAAGTTCTGTTCTAATCGAATCTTCACGGTATCTAGAGCACTAAGTCTGGCTTCTACAGGAGTTACGTCCATATCGCCATGGGGACAAGATAACATATGCCTATCACGTTCCCTCTCAAGAACAATATAATCCCGTTTGAGGCTTCTCAAAGCTTCCGTGTCATCTTCTGCCTGTGTCAACAACGACATATAATCACACTGCCAGTTGATAAGATGGTCCTTTTGCGAACGAAGCACCTTAATCTCATCTGAACGTTCCACGGCTACTTTCTTAGCCTTATCCAATAATCCACGAAGCTCCACGGTACGGTTCCGATGTACTTCAACGTCTTCCGTAGCGTTGCGTTCTCTTGCTCTAAGGAGTCAATATTGCACTGACGAGCACTCACATCGAGTCTAAGAGCATTGCGTTCTCTACAATGTCTATGACCCACAGTATCTAACTGCTCCTCCAATCGTTTGACCATAACTACCAATACATGGACTAATTCAGAAGTCTGATCCCTACCATGGAGATACAATATTAAGAAAACGGAGCAAAGAAATACCTTCTAGTTCCTTCTTATCCTGGTGCAAGGCCATTGCTTCATCTTTAGCCAACTGCAATGCAGTGCGAAGCAATTGAATTTCCTGCTTAGCATCCTTCGCTTTCCTCCTAGCAGCACGAGCCTCGACTAGCATACCAATCCTCAAATTGTTGCTCTAAACAGCAAATATAATCATACCAGTCAAAACTGGGGCAAAAAAAAAAAGAAGAAGAAGTGATGAGAACAAAAAACTAAAGAGGAATAGTTGTTCACTACATACCGATAACACAAGTTGTAGCTGTGCAGGCTTATCCAAAGACGTTAAGACATGAGATTGCTCGTCCTCGCTCAGCTGAGCATACTCGTCCGAGCATATTTTCTTCATCGACTCGGAACCACCACCAAACCAAAGCACAAACGAACTACTGGGTGGACCTGCTGAAGTAGAAGGAAAACCACCAGCGAAGTTACTAGGTACACCTGGAGCACCAACACTAGTTTCTCCCTCGCCATCCACAACCGTACCTCTATCGGCGAGGCCACTCGCCTGGGGAAGACTGATATCCGATCCAAATGCAGCACCAGGATCGACCGGATTTGCCAACAAAGTTTGATCAAAATCCTCAAAGAAGGAATCGGTAACATCCAACACTTCATTCTCACCAAACAAGGCATCAACATCCATCTCCATGGCATGTCCGAGCACACCAGCAGGAGCATTTGATGGCCCAACACCATCAATTAACCTCCTCCTCTGAGAAAGTTTATAAACAACTTTAGATGCTAAGGCAAAAAACATGGGCAAGGTATATATATATACGTTAGAATGACAAGACAAGTATTTTTTACCTTATCATCCTCAGTGGACCGAGCAGACTGAGACAAACGCCTACGAGGGATAACCCATCTAAGCTCCCAGGGTCTATAAGCAGGCAGATAAGCATGCATATCAGGAATACAAGGAAGAACATTACCAATTTCATCCCAACCATAGATGTAAGGACCTATGATCCGAATCGGAGCAACATACCTCTTGGGGTCATGGGTCTTGCGAAGCGTACGCTGGGTAGCAATAGGAGGATCCAAATCAGACATATACGAAGAATCCCGGGCGCTCCTCCGAGATCTAGAAATCCCAACCCCAAATCCGTCATAGGTGTCAGACTGATGAAACCAATAGTTCTCCACAAAAGTATCAGGGGTGTACAAATCCTTCTGAGCAGGAACTAACCGATTCAACTCATGCTGGGTGACCTTACCTTGACTTCGGCGATTACACTCTCGGGTGATCCGATAGAAATTTCCGTTGGGTTGATAGATGGCTCGCTGAGGATCAAGCTTGCAAAATATCTCGTACTAGAAGGGATTCAACAGACAGTACAGAGGAAGATGAAGACCAGCATCAAGCTGACAAACTATGATCTCGTTAGGACCACATGGGTTCTTCTCAAAAAGCTCCTTAGAAAGAACAACAAATTTCCCCTCAGGAGTGGTAAAATAAATATTGAATCGCTGGAGGTGATGCCTGACCCTCGCCGATTCCAAGAACGCCTTATCAGATACACCGGAGGAACGCTCAGAAATGGGATTCCTCATTGGAGCTTTTCCAGGACTGATGAAAGAGCAAACAGAAGAAAAGGAGTTAGGAAAATGGCCGAAAAAATAAAGAAAAGCCAGATTAAAACAAACATACACCGACAAGAACAACTGGAAAAAATGGCAGAAAAACTTCACAGTCGGAGCAAAAAAGAGAAGTTATCAGTCAAAGTGATTGTAGCAGTCACAAAACCCAAAAGAGGAAAAGGAGCAATGACAAAAATCATTGATACCCACAAAACTTAATGATTACAGAATCCAAAAAGATCGATGATAATCATCGGAGAAAACAAAAAAGGAAAGAGACCATACCGTCTTGAGTAGCGAGATGGGGAGTTCCTTCCAGATATTATAAATATCTTTATAGGAGACAAGAAGTTAAGAAGAAACAACAAGAGACAAAGGAGAGAAAGAATGAAAAAGTTCTGAATTCTGAACAGAGATATTAAAGGCGACATTCTCTCCTCCCAATAGATTTTATAAGAAACCAAAGGACCACCAACCGGTGCCTCAAGTCCAACGAGTAAAAGCGCATTAAAGATGCAGACGTGGCGTAAGCCAGGGACGTGGCGGAAAAGGTGCGACGGTTACATAGTTTTCTTCCTATCATGCCCTCGGCAAGTTGCAAAGGAAATGAGCAAAATGTGTGGGTAAAATACCCGATGGCCACGTGTCAGCATCTCAAGGGATAAATACGTGATAAGATGATGAGGTAGGATCACCAAATCATCCTCTAAAAAGGAGAGTTTCTCTCAGTCGAGGCAACTGCACGAATGCCACATGAGCGACGCGTGTAGGTAAAGGTCTAATCTTCTCAGACGGTCAAGTATAAAAAGTAAGACCGAATTTAATGAAGGATAAGAACAAGGCACGGGTAGTTGCGCATCGTGACGGAAGGCTCAGACGATCTATACTTTGACCACGAGACGATAGAGCACGAGGTTCTCCGTAGAAGGGCAACACGAACCAAGGGAGAGCGAGATGACTCGGAGGGAGAACCAAGCAAGCCATCACGAGGGACAGTATATATAACCAGTCCGAGGAAGCCAGAACGAGGGAAGACAGCTCACCCAACTCGGACGATCAAGCCACTACGAGTTTATTTAGCCTATAAATACCAGTCCATGTAGAAGGAGATGAACAACTTATGTAATCTTAGATAGTCTTTCTACAGAGAATTCCCGAGAGAGATATAGAAAGAGAGAAAGTGAGAAATCTAGCAGAGATCTGTAACTCTTTTAAGGGTAAGACCTTATAATCAATAAGAAAATATCTTCTTTCCCGTGGACGTAGGTCTTCAAGGCCGAACCACGTTATATGCTTGTGTCAATCTTTACATTTCATGTCATTTACATCTTGTTCTTCTTGAATCTTGTATGTTTAGATAGTTTTTAGTCTTTAATCTTACTTGGGTGTAGTCATCAGAAAAGATGCAACTACAGATATATAGACTTTCATTATACACATTTGCTATTTCGAGCCGAGTTTAACTTTCCTATCTATTTCTTGGAATATGTGTTGGTAAGATTTCGCTTTAGCGAAATTCATCTTTACCTACTGATGAAAGTCATGTTATGTTTCAATCACTTTGAAAATTGCTCTGACGAAAAATGGTCTGTGAATAACGGCTATATAACGTTCTCTGAGAATGTTTCAATTATTGAAATGAGAGTTTAGATTACATAACCATTGGTAGGATATAAGAATTGTTGTGGAAACGCATATATGTATAAGTCCTTATTCCTTGAAACAAAGTTTGCGAACTTTGTTGATCAATAGAAACATAATGTGGCGTGAGCGAAGTACGCGAACTCAGTCCGCGAACTGGCGGAAGTACTCGGCCCGAGAATTTCTACTGGAGTTTGTGAACTCCTTCCGTGAGCTTATGTCTGCGAACCCAGTCCGCGAACTTGAGTTGGTTATATCTAAAACTTGTTGTTCTTAAACTCATGTTTATACAAGCTAAGGAATGCTTTTGCAAACCGTGGGTATAAAGTTCATGAACCGATTCGAGTGAATCAAACCGTTTTTGCTTCGATTGTGTCTTGTGTAGTTACATAAGATCTAAGCGATTGAACAACTCTCTAACTAGTTCATTTGAGTCATTTGAACTAGTTATGGTGAAGAAGAATATGGTTGATATGAAAGTGATCATATGGCTAACCATTGGTTAACTATATTTTATTGAACCAACAAATGTTAATGTTTGGGAACGGTTACATAAACCCAAAATTGGACATTTCATTTGTGTGTAACAAGCTAAGTTTTCGATCCAACGGTTGAGAAATATTATCTTGAATTTAATCAGATTTTTATCTAACGGTGAATATTGAATGCTTTGTTACCAAGCTAACATTGATTGCAAACCCTGATTTGAAAGACTATATAAGGGAGAACTCTAGCAACTGGGAAACCTAATCCCCTCACATTCTGTGTGATACTAGTTGTGCTAAGATAGAGTTGATTCTCCTTTAACCTTTGGTTTTCTTCTTCTAAAACCAGGTTAACGACTTAAAGACTTCATTGGGATTGTGAAGCCAGATCGATACTACTTTTCTTGTAGTTGTGTCATCTGATCTTGCTGTTTCTATCGTACGAGTATAATTGTAATAATTGGCTTGAGATTTATATTTACGATAGGCAAGATAGAAAAGAAATCACAAACACTTCGTCTCATCGTTTGTGATTCCACAATATCTTTTTCGCTGCGTCGATTAAGATTATTGTGAGGAGATCAATAATACTAGGCTGTTCTTCGGGAATATAAGTCCGGTTTATTGATTGGTTCATGTTCACCTTGATTTTTCAAAAGACGGAACAAAACTCGTAGGTATATTCGTGGGAGACGGATTTATCTATTACCGTAGACTTTTCTGTGTGATACATATTTGTTTATTAAAGTCTTCGACTTTGGGTCGTAGCAACTCTTAGTTGTGGGTGAGATCAGCTAAGGGAATCAAGTACGTAGCATCCTGCTGGGATCAGAGGCGTAGGGAGATTAACTGTACCTTGGATCAGTGTGAGATTGATTGGGGTTCAACTACAGTCCAGACCGAAGTTAATTTGGAGCAGGCTAGTGTATGTAGCGGCTTAATACAGTGTGTGTTCAATCTGGACTAGGTCCCGGGGTTTTTCTGCATTTGCGATTTCCTCGTTAACAAAATTCTGGTGTCTGTGTTATTTCTTTTCCGCATTATATTTTGTTATATAATTGAAATATCATAGGTTGTGCGTTGTTCAATAAATTAGAATATCCGACCTTTTGTTGTTGATTTAAATTGATTTACACTTGGATATTGGTCTTTGGTACCATCCAAGTTATTTCTCTTTGATAAAGACTCGCAAATTTCTATTTGCTTGAGTAAAGATCAAATCGAGAGATTGAGATATAAACTCCTTGATATACTTTTTATCTAGATTGAGTCTGACCGTTTAGTTGATTCTCTAGAAAGTATATTGGAGTTTGTCCATACATATTGCTAAGAGAAATATTGGGTGTGGTTGTTGTACCCCCGCTTTTTCACCACCCATTCTTCTACACTGTTGCATCTGCTTTGCACCTCATCAATGTCAATATTAATTGTCTTCCAAACAGCTTTGGCATGTCCTGAATGAAACAACAAATGTTCAATGGTTTCTTCACTATTACCACAGATTGCACAATGCTTTTCAATGTTGTCATTATAGAGAGCAAGCTTGTACCTAGTTGGATGTAGATCACGTATGTATTTCCATGCAAAGAGTTTAATCCTACGAGAAGTATTGCATTTCCAAAATTTCTTCCAAACTATGGGTTAAACTATTCTGCCATTCACCTGTACTTTTGAGTCACTCATAGTGAATCTTTTGTAGGCACTTTTGACTGAGAATTTCCCATCTTTGGTCGGCATCCAAATCATAATGTCATCTTTAAAAGTATCAAGAAATAAATATTTTCACATTATTTTGAATTTCCAGGAAGACTTTTTTATATTTTTCTTTTTTTTTTCCACCAATATTTAACTTCTATAACGCTAAAACAAATAGTTGAAAATCATCAAATTTGTTTGCGAAGTTGGCTTTATGGTGTTGATTAAGATGGTAGATAATCAGATGTATAACCCATGGTTATGATAATCATACGTATAAGCCACAATCTCCTGAGTGATACTTTGGATTTTAAAAATAGACAATCTTTTGAATGATAATCAGATGTATAGGAAACGATAACCCCACAATTAATCTCAATTGGATCGCAACTACTATATATATATATATATATGGTGACTGTATTTTCTTCCTAATAAATCTCGATTGGATCTTTAATTCTTGAATGATTTTAAGTTTAAGCTTAATCTTTAAGATGCCTTAAATTTCATCGTGTCTTCTCGGAACATGAGTTATCTCTTGAACATGCTTAATCTTAATATAACGACAAACTCATAAAAGCGCGATCAAGTTTCCTTTCATCTTGTTTTTCGTTTGTTAAGTAACAACTATTGTAGAGAGAGAGGGGTAAAAGTCGGTTTCAATTTTTTTTAAAGTAAACCAGGAATATGAAAACCAGTATCGTACATCTGGACCAATGAGATCGGCCGGAACCCTGGTAAATTAGGGGTACACAAATTTGGACTTCATGTGAAAGAACCATGTTTTTAATAATAAAATAGATTAAGTTGTTACCGAAATAACAACTACTCAATTACAACTATTGGATTGCAGTGATAGGTCTAGCACCATACGCAGTCTCAACATTCAAATACAAGATGTTGTTTATATTACTGTTATCTATCGACTGGAGAGTTTGGAATAATTACGACAAATTTGGACCTTTCCAATTTAAACTACTTAAAATCAAAGAGTTAACTTCTAATTTGGATAAACGAGTTTCCATTTTATTATGTTCCTGCACAACCTTTATCAGATTTCCTAGCACAAAATCAATTATTTCAAAATTTCCACCTTTCATAAAACGGAATCATAAGTGAAATCTTCCTTGAACTTCTCTACTGTAAGCATCCTTTATTTCTTTTAGAGTTGCTTCATCCTGAGCTTGAAAGTTGATGTTGGCCTTTGGCAACTCCTTTTCCAGTCTAGTACGCGTTCTGCTCCTATTCTTGCTTTGCAGCCTTAAGGGATATGGTCTTTGAAGTTTCTTGCGCCCACACAGTTCCTTGCGAAGGACATGGCAACCATAAAAAAAATAGTATATTGGTATAATGTATTATTTGCATCAGTGAAATGAACAATCAAAGTGATAATACTGATAATAACACCATTGTGGTGGCTGATCATTATTTTCCTGGTTTCCTGAGTTTTTCTCTGGTAATATAAATTATATATAATATGAATCTGATCGTGCATAACCGCATTATAGGAGCACAGATGTTGTCTGACACTGTTTGCAATAGAATCAACATAGTGAGATTTTTTTTTTTGAAAATGAGGTCACATATGGATTTCCAAATGAACCAGCAGATAGTGGCAAAGATAGCATTCCATCTACCGAGATTGTAGTTTGCAGTGAACCAATTATTTATCCAATCCTGAAAGGAATTGAGATCTCCAAACATCAGGTGATTATAACCAAACAACTGGGTCCAAACATAAGAAGCAATGGGACAAGACATTAACACATTACTAATGTCTTCCTTAACACTTTTGCAGCAGGAGCAAAGGAGATCAATGTAACTGACGATACTGGCAGTCTTAGCATTAGTAATAAGAATTCCATAAGCACATTTCCAAATAAACAGTTGGATGACTGGTGAAGCATCCAACTTCTAAATCTTTATCCAAGATGGGTTATAACTGTCTTCTTCATATTTCTCAGAGATTTGCTCGTCATACAAGTACTTCACGGTGAACTCCCCTTTTCTAGTTATAGTCCATCTTCTGGTATCTTCTTCATGAAGATCAAAAAGAGTGTCTTGGATAGCTAATTCATTTGTAAGAGAGAACTATATAGCGATAGAGTTGGTATCCAACTCTCCACTAGAGTTTGTCAGCTGATTGACTGTAATGAGATCATCATGGCATTGAGGAGGTTTCACCAGAATGGTATCTTTGTTGTGGACCCATCTATCCTCCCAAATATGAACTTTTTCCCTATTTTCAACTTTCCATCTGTAATATTTCTGAAAGTTGGCCACTCCTTTTAGGATTTCTTTCCATATCCAAGAATCAGTAGTCTTGGGCTTTGTGCTCATTCTGACTACATCTTGGTCTTTAAAATGGGAAGCTTTCGTGGTAGATGACTATAGAGAATGTTGTTAGAGCATTTCTCGGTTGAACCCACCAAGCGTTGGTATGTCAAGTTTGGTTGTCATATTTTTGTGAACCAAAACTCATGTTAAGAGTCGCTTGATTATGTACTAGAGTTAAACTTCGTATAGGTTAGCTTGAAAGCATTAGATATGAGACATTACAAGTATTGCGAAGTCTTGAAGATGTGAAGAAGCGAGGAGCTACAACAACTACAATCATCCTTCCACTTGAGGTTAGTGATATTTGACTTGAACTGTTTCATTCCCTAACGTATCTTTCAAGTCGTGCATATTGAAAACATAACTGCGAAGCATGTTGGACTCTAGATAGACATAGTATTAAGGAGTACAATACGAGGTTTATTGCTTAACCATTAAACTTTATAGATAAGACGTCGCCATAATCATTTGGATGCTATTGTGATTATGTATGGGTATAAGGTGAGATTTCATCCTAGGGAACAATGTTTACATGTGTTCTAAGGAAGTAAGTTCATAAACTTGTTTTGTGAACCGAAAAGTAAATTGCCAGGCATTATTGGTTTGTTATTCATTGCATATCTTATGAAAAACCAATATGTGTGATAAACTAGAACCGTCACAACTTGTTGTGTTCTTGGTAGAACTATTCACAAAGGCCTGACTTTTGTATTGGTAGAACTTTTATTAGTAAAACCAATCTTAAGTAATCACCTTGGTATGTATCGGTTTTGTGACTGCCACGGGAAGAGGGAACCGATCCTTGTAAGGGGTGAAGGGAACCGATCCTAGTAAAGGGTGTAGGGGAACCGATCCTTGTAAGGGGTGAAGGGAACCGATCCTAGTAAGGGGTGCAATGCAATAGGGAACCGATCCTTGTAGGGGTGCAACAAATTTACAGAAGAAAGGGGAACCGATCCTGTGAAGGGGTGCAAAACATATAAGTTAGATACCATATATATGTGGGGAACCGATCCTAGTACCTAGTCAACCATATCTTTGGTAATCTAGTGTGACTATGCTTAGTACTCACATGGAGGTATAACCGAAACTTGTTTTGGTAGAACCGCAAACCCATGAGTGTGATTGAATGTTTGGTTTGATCAATCACATAGTTCTTGAAAGTCAGATGAACCGATTCTAAACTTGTTTGGAAGTGTGGCAAATCGGTTTCAAGATTGTAGGTGTGAAAGAGAACTTACAAAGTAAAGATGTCGACAAACTTTGAACACGTGCTGAGAATGTTTAATTCTATAATTCTTCAACGATATTCCTTAAAGGCTAAATGGAAGAGAATCCCAGAATCGAAACATAAGTAAGTTAAGAATCTTTTAATTAAGGTTATCAATTTATCTTGGAAGGAAATTATTGGAATTAGTAATGTGCATTTGCTAATTAAGATTTTCCAAGAGATTTCGATTATATTTTTCCAAGAATTATGAAAACCGAATCTGGAATATATTGAGTATCTTGAGAATATTTTCGGTTTTGGAAATTCCTTGGTTTCCAAACTTCCTTGTCTATAAATACACGAAGTTTTCCTTTCTAACAAACTAATCCTTCATAAAAATTTGACTTTCTCTTTTGTCATTGTTACTGGTGTAGCCGCATATCGGAGAGGAGAGTAATCTAACTAGGTGAAATCTCTTACGACCGCTCATTTTAAAGTCTTCTTTGGGATTGAGAAGCTCTGGCAAGACCCGTTGGTGGGAAACTAGATAATTGCGGTTTATCTTTGTTTTCGATTGATTTGATTGACTAATTGTGGTTGAAATATGATTGCACCTAGTTTGTTTATGCTTGAGAATCTTCTCTTCTGATATAAAATTCACCCAAACTAGTTCAGTGTTTCGACAGGGATCTTTAGACTGTTGTTAGTTCTAAAGACGATCTTGTGATAATCCATTGTTAACAGACTCCATTCTGTGCGTGATTGATCACAAGAGATTCAAGTGATTGTGTGCAGGTGTTTATTGAAGATTAAAGAAGATTTGAAGACAAAGAAGATATTGAAGATCTGACTTGGGTTTTATAATCTTTGGTGTGCACAATACTTGTTTGGGAAAAGAGGATCCAATTAATAATCGGTTTATCCTTGTGGTAGATTGGATTGATTAATTGAGTAGATCGGCATCAACACGGTTCTTTTGGGATTAAAGGTGTTGTTGGCTTAATCTTAACCGATTACCTTCGGGTGATTAAACATAAGATAGATCTAGACCTGACGAAGGAGTTTATGTTAAGATAAACGGAAGAGCCTTTGTACGACTCATATCACTTGGTTGAAGAGAGTTGTTACCAAACAGATTTCTTGTTCCTTTACTATTTGGAATACGAACCAAACGGATTGTTCCAAGTACGTGACTTATTTATATGTTGGAGGCGTGGGAATACAGATGGAACTAGGTATACTCTATAGTTAGGTACTTGGTCTCAACTATACGAAGTTAGGTGTAATTTTGTGTAGCGGCTTAATCCTGAGAGTATTCATTTCTGGACAAGGTCCCGGGGTTTTTCTGCATTTGCGGTTTCCTCGTTAACAAAATCTTGTTGTGTCATTTACTTTATATTTTTGCATTATAATTATTTTTATTATAATTAAAGTAAATAGCATAAGCGTTAATATCCTATTTACTTGATAAGCAATCCTATTGTGTTTGGTTAAGTCCGAACCTTTATATCAAGTAAACACACTTTGTTGTTGTATTGTCTCGATCTCGTATCCATAGACGCGTGAACCGATTAGTTGTATTGTATCGATCTCTTATCCATAGACAATCACTTTCGGGGAAAGGACTTATAGGTCGGAAAAGTTTTAGCTTGAGGTATATTTGGGTACCCTCGCCTTTTCAAATGTGGTTCTGATATCAGCCTCCAAGCTATTTTTGTTATCATAGCATCATTGAAGAAATCCATATTTTTGAATCCTAAGCCCCTAGCTCTTTTATCTTGCATATACAATCCCATGCGATGAAGTATAGACCTTTTGGTTTCTCAGGATCTTTGTCCTAAAAGAAATCCGTTTATATTGTTTTCATCTCCTTGCAAGATTTGGGAAGTTTAAAGTAATTTACCTGATAGGTGCTTGAAGTCACAGAGCGCGTCAGGGTAGCTTTTCCTACAATGGATAAAGTGTTTTTCTACCTTGCTAATCTGAACTTGATCTTGTGAATGCAAGGCTTGAAAGCTTGTATAATGTTTTTCTTGGTGAAAATGAGAGAGTTTAAGTACTTGTCCTTTATATCAATCTTCTGAACTTGCATGAAATTACTTATGCTGTCAGCAATGTCAGTACTAGTAATTTTTCTGAAGAAAATGCCAGATTTAGAGGAATTGATGATTGGCCTGAAGTGCTACTAAATTCACTGGAGACTTGAACCAGATTTTTGAATTCTTCCATATTAGGTTTACTGAACACCATACAGTCATCATCAAAAAGGAGGTGGCTTATGAATGGAGCTTGAGGGAAGATTCTGGTACCATGAATTATATCCAACTGCTTAGCATTTATCAGACTTCTAAAGTGGGCCTCCATAGAGAATACGAAAGATAAGGGATCTCCTTGTCTTAATCCTCTAGATGGTTTAAAGAATTTCCCAGGAGAATAGTTTTATCGGACCATTGCTCGGTTGAACCCACCAAGCGTTGGTATGTCAAGTTTGGTTGTCATATTTAGTGTCAAAACTCAATTAGAGTCGCTTGATAAAATGTACTAAATTCAACTTCGTTTAGGTTAGACTAGAAAGTCTAGTAATGTTGAGACATACAAGTATTACTATGAAGACTCGAAGATCGTGAAGGCATATTGACTACAGTGAAGACATCATCCTTCCACTTGAGGTTAGTAATACTGACTTGACTTGTTTCAGCTTCTATCGTTGCTTTCAAGTCGTTTAAGATTGAAATCATAACATGCGAGGCTATATTAAATACTCTAGTATTAGACTTGGTTGTTTTGTTACGATCAAAGTGTCAAGGAAAAATATTTTATTACGAAGTACAACGTTTATCTATTGAACTTCGCAAATGCGATATCAACATGATCTATGTAACTCGTTACTTGATTGTGTATTGTATATATGTATGATTTCATCTTAGGAAACTATGTTTGATTACATATGTTTAAAGGAAGTACATATACGAAACTTGTTTCATAATCAGAAAGTAATCAATAGGCGTTTTGGTCCTATTTTCATTGAAGAACTATTGGATGACCAATTCGAACCGAGGTAAGAACTTTGGTAGAACCGATCATGACTTATGTTGAGAGTTATGGTAGAACCGATCTTTACGTAGTTTGGGATATGCGATAGAACCGATCTTGATTTATGTTGAGAGTCTTGGTAGAACCGATCCTTACTTATATTGGGATACATGGTAGATCCTAGGTATTGTTGGGAGTCTTGGTAGAACCGGTCCTCACCTATATTGGGAGTCATGGTATAACCGATCCTAACTATTGTTGGGAGTCATGGTAAAACCGGTCCCTATCTATATTTGGAAACTTTGTAGAACCGATCTTAACCTATGTTAGGTGTCATGGTATAACCGGTCCGAAGAGAAAAACCGATCCTCTACATTCACATATTACTTTACGATTTTGTGTGAGTTTGGAATTAGGGCTTGCTAAATAGGAAAGTTCAAGATGTCGACATAATTTGAACATGAATATAATTTTTATCTTTTATTATTCAAAGAAATTCCTTGATAATTAAGGTGATCCCAATCCGAATTATTGAGAATCTTTTAATTAATATTTTTGATTATATGTTTTTGATTTTCCAGCAACTCAAAACATATCTCTTGGAAAGTTACTGGGCTGACCGAGCGGAGCGAGGGATGACCTCTATATGACCATTTTTTTTTAAATTGTAGGTGATCAATTGACACAAAAAGATTGGTTTGGTGTAACCAAACTTTTGGTGGTCGTTTTTTCACTAGACAAAATTGTCCCTCCCTTTTAGTCCAATTACTATAACTTCTAATGTATCATATTTTTTAGGGGTATAATTGAAAAGAAAACTTTAACATAACATATCTAAAAACCCATGTTTTGGAAGTTTACAAATTTTATCTCGTTGGAAAGGTTATAAAAAAAAATATACGCAACGAGTACAACCAACAATATCAAATTTAGAGTTTTTACGAAAAATTCGGAGGTATTTATCATTTTAGGCATAATTTTAGAAAATTAAATGTATATCCATTATGCAAACCACCACAAAGGATACATAATACTTTATGTAGCCATATTTTGATTTTTGCATTAACTAATTTTCCGTTGCAACTAATAAAATGGTGTACTCCCTCCATTTCAATAAAAGTGATACTTTCACTTTAGGAACGATTATCGAAAATTGAATGCATAGCCATTACACAAACCACACCAAAGGATACATAACACATCATGCAACCATATTTTGGTTTATGGATCGACTAATTTTCCGTTTTTGGAAAAGTGATACTTTCACATTTCGTTTCAGGAAAAATGATACATTCACTCTGTTTCAAGAAAAGTGATATTTTCGTCCCGTTTTAGAAAAAGTGATACTTTCGCCCCTAAAAAAAGTAAAACGGAGCGAAAGTATCACTTTTTCTGAAACTGAGCGAAAGTATCACTTTTTCTGAAACGGGACGAAAGTAGTCGCAGATAGACCCCATCTTTAGATTCTTCTTCGGTCGGCCCTCGCACCGTGGCAACGGTTGTACTAGTATAAGTTAAGTGTTAAAATAATATTAAATATTTTCTAATGAGAGAATTCAGAATTACAGGTTGGATATTCGCTGGAAAGATGAAAACCGAAATTAGGTACTTATTGCATATCTTAAGAATATTTTCGATTTTGGAATTTCCTTCTTGTCCAAACAACCTTGGTCTATAAATAGTTGAGTTTTCATTTCTTGCAAACTATTCTAAGAGCCAGGCAAACTTCATTTGTGTTTTTTCTGATGGAGCCGTCTATCAGGAGAGGAAAGTACCCTAATTACGTGAAATCTCTAACGACTGCTCGTTTAAAGACTCCAATATAATTCCAATATAATTCCAAGAGAATCAACTAGATAGTCAGACTCATGCAATCAATGGAAATATATCCAAGAGTTGTATCTCAATTTCTCAATTCAATCTGCAATCAAACAAATAGGAATTTGCGAGTCCGATTGAATAAGAGAAATAACTTGGACGGTATCATAAACCAATATCCAAGTGTCAATAAATTCAATCAAAAACCCAAAGGTCGGATTCAAGAACTGATTGAACTTAACACACAACCTGTGATATTTCTGTTATATAACAAAATATAATGTGGAAAAGAAATAACACAGAAACCAAAAATTTTGTTAACGAGGAAACCGCAAATTTAGAAAACCCACGGGACCTAGTCCATATTTGAACACCGCACTATATTAAGCCGCTACAGACACTAGCCTACTCCAAGTTAACTTCGGACTGGAATGTAGTTGAGCCCTAATCAATCTCACACTGATCAAGGTACAGTTGCGCTCCTTATGTCTCTGAATCCCAGCATGACTCTACGCACTTGATTACCTTAGATGATCTCACCCACAACTAAGAGTTGCTACGACCCAAAGTCGAAGACTTGATAAACAAATCTATATCACACAAAAAAGTCTATTGTATAGATAAATCTGTCTCCCACGGATAAACTTATGAGTTTTCTTCCATCTTTTGATAAATCAAGGTGAACAGGAACCAATTGATATACCAGACTTATATTCCCGAAGAATAGCCTAGAAATATCAATCACCTCACAATAATCTTAATCTTATGGTAGCGAAACAAGATATTGAGGAATTAAAAACGATGAGACGAAGATGTTTGTGATTAATTTTTATCTTGCCTATCGGAGAATAAATCTAGATCCAATCTTAAAGAAGATAGTACACAAACACGATAGAAGATGCAAGATCAGATCATGCAACTACAGAGAAAATAGTTGGGTCTGGCTTCACAATCCTAATGAAGTCTTTAAGTCGTTAACCTACATGGTTTCGTGAAAAACCTAAGGTTAAAGGAGAATCGACTCTAGTCGCAACTAGCATCACACAGGAGGTGTGGGTATTAGGTTTCCTAGTTGCTAGAGTTCTACTTTATATAGTCTTCAAATCGGGGTTTGCAATCAATGTTATCTTGGTGACAAAGCATACAATATTCACCGTTAGATGAAAAACTGATTAGACTCAAGCTAATATATTTCAACCATTAGATCGAACTTATCTTGTTACACAAAAATGAAATGTACCTTCATTTAGATATGAGTAACCAAACCTAAACGTGTACACCTTGTTGGTTCAACAATAGTTAACCGTATGAACACTTTCATATCAACCTTATTCATCTTAACCATAACTAGTTCAAATGACTCAAAGGAAACTAGTTCTAGAGTTGGTCAATTGTTTATATTCTCATAGAAATGTACAAGACACAATTGAAGCAAAATCGATTTTGATTCACTTGAATTAATCCATGAACATTATAGCCACGGTTTGCAAAAGATGCATTCCTTAGTATATAAATGTATTAGTTCATGAACAAATCGATTTTAGTACATCATCCACTTAGGTATGCGTACCTAAGTAGCCGGACCAAGTTTGGGTTTCGCCAGTATGCGAACTGGTACGCATACCATCCAAACTCACCAGAAATTCCCTGACCTGAACCTTACGCCATTACGCGTACCGGTTTGCATACCAGGTTCCCGGACTTTCTCAAAACCAACAGGTTCGCATACGGGTATGCATACATGGTTCCCGGACATGGATTACATATATGCAAGTACGCATACTATGCTTAAATCCATTTGTTCTAAACTCTGTTTCAATCATTGAAACTTTCTTATAGGATGACAGTAGTTGTTTTCACTAACTATTAGCATCAAAGCGATTTTCAAGTTATTAAAATAACCAATACGAAACATTTCGAGTCTACATCAAATGACTGTATCACACAAATCATGTATGATGTTACCGAGCGATTTTCATATGATTATCTTTTGACTTTCTTCAAGAGTATAAGATGAACTTGGTTGAAGCGAAAGTTAGAAATATGTAAGCTAGTTAAACTCAACTCGAAATATCAAATGTGTATAAATGAAGTCTATATAGCTATACGACTTTTGTCTCAAATAGGAGATAGAGTAGATAGATTTTTGAGTGATAGATGAGTTCAAGTATCCACATACCTTTTGTTGATGAAGTTCCACAAGTTCCCTTTAGTAGTTCTTCGTCTTCAATGGATGAACGCCGTGAAGTCTAATGCTCAACTACACTTTCGATCCTAATCCGAGACTTAGATATAAGTAGATTAGAAATTAAGACTTATAGTTTTGGCAACTAAACTTGACAACAAGCTTGAGATAGCAACGCTTGCGAGTTCGACCGAGTAGTGCTATAACACATCGATCATAAGTGGATTCAATTTTGTGGCGCGCAGGTACATAAGAAGGTGATTGAAGATTTGAAGACAAGAAGATTTTTCTTATTGGTTTTTGTATCTCTTGTTTTGTGCACACTTCTTGATCGGCTAAGAACAAATTAGATATTGTTTATCTTTGATAGACTTGTGATTATCTAGTTGATTAAATCGACATCTCTTTATAGTTCTCTTTCAAGATCTATTTAGTTTGATTGCGAATCTAGATCTAATTACTTTGGTATAAGGATCTTGATTGATCTTACCCGATAACGGAGTTTACTAGTTTAAACGGAAGATCCTTTGTCGAAACTCAACGAATCTTTATCTAAAATATTATGGGAGTGATTACCAAACAACTTTGTTCCTTTACTGTTTGGAGGACCATCAAAAAGAGTTGATTGCTTAAGAATTTACATCGGTAAAACAACTCAAGATAGTTGAAAACGCGGGGGTATAACAACCACACCCAATATTTCGTTAGACAATCTGTATGGACTAAACTTCAATATATTTCCGAGAGCACCAACTTAAAAGTGAGACTCAATAAAAAAACATATCAAAGAGCTTTATCTCTTTCTCAATACAATCAGTAAATCGACTAGAAAGAAATCTGTGAGACTGATTGGTATGATAATAACTCGGAGGGTACCAAAGATCAATTTCTGAGTGTCAATCAAGTCTTATCCAATAAATAAGGTCGGATTTATCAACTATGATTGAATTACGCACAACTGTGATATTTAGATTATATAAACAAATACAATGCGGAAAAGAAATAACACAGACACCAGAAATTTTGTTAAGGAGGAACCGCAAATGCAGAAAAACCCCGGTACCTAGTCCATATTTGAACATCATATTGTATTCAGCCACTACAGACTCTAGCCTACTACAAGTTAACTTCGGACTGGAATGTAGTTGCCTCAAAACTGCAATTCGAAGGTCTAGAGGAAACATTGACAGTGAGGAGGCGGACCGTAGCGTCAACGTGGCTTTTATAGTCCAAAGATACTGAAGCTGGCGGTTGGAGAACTCCGATTATTCAAGAGCTTAATAGTTCGCTTTCCAAGGGAAAGGTTAGTATCAAAACCCTACAAAACTTCTTCATGCTGAAAGGAGTATTATACCATCGAAACCCAGATGGATCCCTGTCAAGATGTCTCGGAGACGAAGAAGCACAACTACAACTTAATAGTATTCACGGCGAGATCTGTGGACAAACATTAGTGGTGACTCTTTACCGACGTCTTCAACGCCTTGGCTACTACTGGCTGGATATGGAGACCCAATCTCGATCACTCCAAGGTTCTTACTCCAGTTGTAAAGCACCACCACATAAATTAGAGGTCTTTAACGTCGGCTACGCTGGGGACTGGCGATAACCATATATCAACTATCTTCGTGACGATGTACTACCTTCCAACAAGAAGGATGCAGCCAAGATGAAGCAAAAGGCCAAAAGATTCGTATTCCATGAAGGAATCCTATACTGCAAAAGTTATGGAGGAAATCTGCTACGATGTTTGGCAACATCTGAAACCCCGACTATGTTAATAGAGACGCATGAAGGCGAACACCAAGGAAAGAAGAAGTTGTTCCTCCAAGTACAGGAAAAGTATTACTGGCTAACTATGGAGGATGATGCGGCAAAGTTCGTTCAGAAATGCCATGAATGTCAGACCCACGGGAATCTCATCCACGTGCCTTGCACCCCGCTTCATTCAGTAAGTAGTCCATGGCCTTTCTACAACTGGGGACTTTATATTGTTGGGAAAATCAATCCACCATCATCAAAACAACGTGAGTATATCATAACTGCAATGTAATACTTTACCAAATGGGTTGAAGCTATTCCTCTTCGGGGAACCACTGAAACGACAATTGCAGCATTTGTTAAGGAATACATCATTTGTCGGGTTGGTGTTCCTAAACACATCATTACTGGTAGCGATGTGTCCATAATTCTTCCATATTTTCGTGTACAAGGGCACAAACTCCTTCTGTACCAGGAATTCACCAACAGTTCGGTAACTAGAAGATAAACACTTCATGTGAATATCAAACGTCAAACCTTCATTGGGGTACTCGTAAGAGAAGATACCCAAGCCAACATCTTCCAGGTCTGCACTAGTAGGTGTGTTTGAACTTGAAGGAAGGGGAGTGGTCAGATCAACATCGTCAACCACTGTTACACATGTTCCAACCGGGCACCTCTACAAAAAAATAATATTATTATTACTTACGGGCCATGGCAAACGAATACCTGTTCACCAGTGAAAAAGTATACCGGTATGATCTTCTTGACTCGGAGGATCCGGACAGGGGAATTATCACGAGGCTCAGGATTTCGTCCACTCTAAAACAAAAGAAAAATGATGATTAGTCGTCAAAATCAAAGGAAAAATTATCACTTCAAAATCAGGAGATGTTTAAAGTCATACTCTGGATACAAGCCGCCTGCGTTTGATAGAAAGATCTGACTGAGCCGAAGAAGATGACCCACTTCTATCTGACATGATGAAAAGGATAGGGATTCAACAAGAGAGTTTTATTCCAAATCGAGAAGGATGGCATAATTTCACTTGCATATGTATATACACTGCAGAAACCCTAAGAAGAGGCAGACGCTGAAGAATATCAACATGACTTATCCGATAGACAAGGATTCAACGCCAACCAAGTCGTGCTTCATGTTGAACCCTAGTTAAAGCTGGGAGAAGACTGCTAGACTCGAAATCCTAACAGAACATGCTCGCTAGTGTCGCTCGACCGTAATCAACATACCCGAGAGGTACAATCGTGGTTTGGCGTCCTGAGTTACCGTTTCGAGACAGCTGACACTTCCCTAGTAACGTTTATTCACTTTGACTTGATCATTTGTCTCTTGACTATCACCATCTAGTGCTTACCCCACAACAATGTCACTGTTACGTGCTTAGCAGGGGACTTAATCTTGATGGTGGTTTTTTAGTTCAAGGATAAAAGTGTAAAACCTTATATTTAATGCGCCGTCATTCTGCAAAAGGACTGAGCCATTCAAAAAGTAATGAGTGTCCAGACCTCTTTACGTACATATGTATTGAGCAATTCAACATATTTATGAAATTTATCTAGAATGGTTCATGAAGCAACAATCCCAGATATTCTGTAAATTTTAACCTACTGGATTATTCACTAATGCATTGATCTGCCGAGTATTTTCCTATGCAATGTTCCCGGCCGAACTCTTAATATTGGCATGACATGACGATTAATATTCACTCGCAGCGGAGTGGCATGAATCTCCTGAAGTTTCAGTATTGAGACCCGCATGAAAACACTCAAGTAGGCTACACCACTCTCTGATAAAGAGATCGGCGTGTTGACACACTTTTTAATTAAAAGTTAGTAGGATCGACACGTTTAAATTCCTTAAGGAAAATCTAGTTTGTCCATGTCAGTCTTAAAAAACGATCACAGGCACGCAATTCGGCCATGCAATCCAACAAGCCTAGCCTACTCCCAGCGGAACTAGGCAATCATCACGATGACCACTGGCGGGCCCACTAACATCCCAACCGGACGGAATCCATTTAGTTCACCCGTAACAACCTCAAACGTTAGCTAGGGTGATCGTGTTGTTGGAAAAGAGCTCAAACGAGCCAAGACCGACCATAACTGTCTCAAATTCATCACATTCGTCCAACTTAGATAGCCTAGTTGGACAGTCTATATCTTCCCTCTAATGATCAAAAGGGTACTGGCATGTTCACTGGTGACCCAACTACATCCTTGGTCAATCGACTTGCCCACGACAAACCAGGAGCGCATTGAATCGCTTGCCCAAAGTAGGGTGAACGCGCTGCTTTGGAAACCCTAAGTTGTGTTGCGGCAACACGCTACTGTCGCAAATCGATCGTAACCATCCATCTTCGTCGGCCAAATCGAGTGGCTTAGATTCAATTTCAGGCCGCCCCGAAGATATCAGAATGCTCACTAGCAACCCACCTTTGCACATGGCCGATCAGCCTACTCAAACTAGCGCCCAACGCTTTCAATCGATCATCCAAAATAGGGTTGGCCACACGGATTCTAAATCCTAATTTAAAATCAACGGCAGTAGGAAACTGCCGCAAATCATCTCGTCCATCCAACTTTTCTAGCCTAGTCAGATGGTTTAGATTTATTTTCAGGAGGCCAACAGGGTAACGCTGTGATCATCAGACACCCCTCCTCCACATGGAGCGATAGACCAAGTAGTAGTTCACTCATAGGGTTCCCAAACGATTGCCCAAAGGTGGCCGGTCATGCTACTTTTTAAGACGTTCAATTCGTGACTAATTTGAACGAGCTCTAAAACAAGGATGTATCTTGCACATCGATTATTTTTAGCTGCTTGTTTAAAAGTGATGCTTTATATACATCGATTATAAGCGATGTTTTATAAATATTGATTTCACAAGTAATTTTATTATTTGACCTAAAAGCACTATGTGCTGCTTTTAGCGACGAGTCTCACGACTTGACCCATTTACTCGAGACATCAAACATGTCACAAACTGGGGGATGCTCACTGTGATATTGGTCTGGCGGTTTAAAGCATGCGGCGTGCAACGCACCCATTACGATAAAGTGTCAGGAAAGAACGGACGATTAACAACAATGAGAGTAGTGCATGAAAGTGTGACCAGTTTCCACCATAATGGAAACGTGGTGATCACCACTTTTTACACAACCCCACTTCTCCACTGCTCAATCACCTCCACTTCCTATGAGATCAGGGTGCGCTCGAACATGACTTTTATAAATAGGATTTCAACATATTTCAAAAGATATAAGTGTGATCAACACAAGTGTTCAGAAAACACTAAGAACTGATAGCTTACATTCTGCAAGCCAGCTCTACATTCTGATGCAAGTCATAAAACAACCACACCTTCATAATTCAACATTCTGATCTCAAACACCTTCTTCGTTTCCCTCCCTAAGATCAACCCTTCTCATTCACTTTGTGACCGAATTGAATCTGGAACGGCCATTTCTTGGTTTAGGCCAGAGTCTTAGAGATTGATCTCTTGAATCTAAAAGTACTCTTGTGCAGTACATTTGTTTAGGTTTGAATTCGTTTCTCATCAACACACCCAAATTTACCAAAAACAGCAGAATCAGTTTTTACCCAAAAAAAACAGCCATCACTGCCCTTCAGTGGACCTGGCTCAGGAAATGTTCAGCCATCATGGCCGGACATTGGAACTGGCCTGCGAGCCAAAATTGAATGTACAACCATCTTGGCCGGTTATTCAGGAAATATATGGCAACTGCCATGCGAAGTAAAAGTGGGAGTTGATGAATGATTTTTGTTCCCCTAATAGAAGTTGTAAAAGTGTCAAGTTAACATATATAGGGAGGGGTAGTTGGTTGAAGGTGCATATGCGGACCATGCACCAAGTAAGATTCATAGCTTAGCCGGAAGAGTATAAATGATGCTTAGGCCTCATTTATAGCTGTGTAGCCGTGCCAATGAAGCATATTAAGCATGGGAATCACTATGCCATGCCGCGGGCCAGATATGCATCACTTGGATGTATTTTGAAGCAACGACCTATACGGACTAGGCCATTACCCTTATTGCTAGGCCACGACCTTGCAAATGAGTTTTCTTGATTTACTTGTCCCTTCATGGATGAACTACGGTCTGTGCCTGATCCCCTTAGAGTAGGGAAGGTACATAGGCATCCACAATGAGTTGCAGCATTGCCAGTCCAACACTTTGTCTCTCATATCATCTAATTGTGAGATGATTGCGGCATACTGGCCTCTCATATCATCTGTCTCGGAATATCGACGCAAGAGATGATTGTGGCCAAACTTGATAAGGCAAGTTGCATTCCATTCCTTGGATGCTCATACTTCCTATCAAGGCGTTTGACTTAGGCATGTACCAATGGCGCATTGGGCATGGACTCGAAAGTAAGATACATCGGTATGAAAGTTAGCAGAGCTTGCATAATCCTAAGGATAGTACTGCATGAGCCTGATTGATGCACCCTTGGCACGATCAAGACAAGTGCATGCTCTCAGCAATGCCTAAGCTACGGGAAGAGGCAGTGTGACAGTTATTCAGCTCGATAGGAAATTCAGTGATGAATTTCCTACGTCGAGGAAAGGCACTCGAAATCCATAGATGCATGTAACGTGCATTGGCCATAACCTTCAAGGCTTTAAACCCTTTGAAGAACAAGGAAAAGTTGGAACGGTGTGGAAGCTAAGTTAGCTGCATCATGCTCCATTAGTATTCTTTCAAGGAAAAATGGACATGCATTTGCCTAGCTTTAAGGCCCGGTAAGCAGCATCATCATGGCGCATCGGGAAAGTTATGGCATGCGCGCCCAGGCATGCCAGGCGAAATTTCACGGTCCGTCACACTAGGTTTTTCCAAAACCATTATTAGGTTAACGACTTGAAGACTTCATTTGGGATTCGTGAAGCCAGATCCAACTATTTTCTCTGTAGCTTCGTATTCTGATCTTACTTGTTCTATCGTATTAAGTTTTTTTATCTTCTCTAAGATTTACTCGAGAATCATCTCTGATAGGTAAGATATAAAAAGTAATCACAACATTTCTTCGTCTCAGACTCTTGTGATTCCGCAATAACTTATTCTATTAATCAGTTAGGTTATTGTGAAGTGACTAATATTTCTAGGCTGCTCTTCGGGAGTACAAGACCGGATTATTAGTTGAGTTTCCTGTTCACCTTAATATTGAAAAAGCGGGGGTCTAACAACCACACCCAATATTTCGCTTAACAATCTGTATGGACTTATTCCAATATACTTTCAAGAGAATCAACTCGACAGTCAGACTCAATTTTAAGAAAATTATATCAAAGAGTTATATCTCATTTCTCAATTCAACCTGCAATCAAACAAATAGGAATTTGCGAGTCCGATTGAATATAAGAAATAACTTGGACGGTGTCAAAAACCAATATCTAAGTGCCAATCAATTTAATCAACAACCAAAGGTTGGATTCACAATTGATTGAACTTACGCACAACCTGTGATATTTCAATTATATAGAAAATATAATGCGGAAAAGAAATAACACAGACACCAGAAATTTTATTAACAAGGAACCCGCAAATGCAGAAAACCCCGGGACCTAGTCCAGATTTGAACACCACATTGTATTAAGACGCTACAGACACTAGCCTACTCCAAGTTAACTTCAGAATGGAATGTAGTTGATCCCTAACCAATCTCACGCCGATCAAGGTACAGTCGCGTTCCTTACGCATATAGAACCACGCCGGATTCTACGCACTTGATTCCCTTAGCTGATCTCACCAGTAATAAGAGTTTCTACGACCCAAAGTTGAAGACTTGATAAACCAATCTGTCTCACACAGAAAAGTCTATTGAATAGATAAATATGTCTCCCACAGATATACCTATGAGTTTTGCTATGTCTTTTAGTAAATCAAGGTGTACAGGAACCAATTGATATAACGACCATATATTCCCGAAGAACAGCCTAGAAATATCAATCACCTCACAATAATCTTAATCGTATGGTAGTGAAACAAGATATTATGGAATCACAAACGGTAATACGAAGATGTTTATGACTACTTTTTATCTTGCCTATCGGAGAATCAATCTAGAGCAAATCTTAGAAAAGGTAGAATTACTTAGGAGGTGTGGGGATTAGGTTTCCCAACTGCTAGAGTTCTCCCTTATATAGTCTTCAAATCAGGGTTTGCAATCAATGTTAACTTGGTAACAAAGCATTTAATATTCACCGTTAGATGAAAACTTGATTAGATGCAAGCTAATATCTTTCAACCGTTAGATCGAACTTAGCTTGTTACACACAAATGAAAAGTGACTTCATTTATATATGAGTAATCGTACCTAAATGTGTGCACCTTTGTTGGCTGAACAATAGTTAACCGAAGTTAGCCATATGAACACTTTCGTATCAACCTTATTCATCTTAACCATAGCTAGTTCAAATGACTCAAATGAAACTAGTTCTAGAGTTTTTAATTGTTTGTAATTGAAGCAAAATCGATTTTGATTCACTCGAATCAATTCATGAACATTATATCCACGATTTGCAAAAGGTTGCATTCCTTAATATATAAATGTATTAGTTCATGAACAAGCCGATTTTAGAAAACCTACTCAAGTATGCAAACAGGTACAAATACCTAAGTAGCCGGACTTGGACTGTGTTCGCCAGTATGCAAACGGGTATACATACAGTCGTACACTTCTAAGATTCAGTTGAATCCAGTACGCATACATGTACGCATATTATAGTACGCAAACTTCAACTGACTTCGCCAGTACGCATACAAGGACGCATACTCTAGTTCCCGGACTTTACCTGACCTTGCCAGTACGCATACGGGTATGCATACTACATTCCGGTCTTGGATCAACACATATGCAAGTACACATACTGTGCAACTGTGCTTATAATCCAATTATGGTTAAGTCTTCTAAACTCTCATTTCAATCATTAAAACATTCTTAGAAGAAGACAATAACTGTCTCACACAAACTATTAGATTCGAAGCAATTTTCAAGTGATTGAATGATCAATACAAAATATTCCGAGCTATATTAAATGACTGTCTCACACAAATCATGTAAGATGTTACAAGACGATTTTAACATGATCATCTTTTGACTTTCGTCAAGAATATAAGATGAACTTGGTTAAAACGAAAGCTTACCAACACATATTTCGAGAAAGATGTAAGCGAGTGTTTATGGGTGAAAACTATTTCTTCTGGTTTTGGTAATTTTGGGTGTGTGTGGATAATAAATGAATCTAAACCCTAAATAAATGCACTGCACGGGAGTACTTTTGATTCGAGAGATCAATTTATACGATTCTGGCCTAAACCAAGAAATGGTCGTTCCAGACTTGCTTCTGTTACAAAGTGAAGGAGATGGAGTTGATCTTAGGGAGGGAAGCGAAGAAGGTGTTGAGATTGTGAAGGTGTTGGTTGTTTATGAATTTTATCAGAATATTGAACTGGCTTGCACAATGTAAGCTATCAGTTCTAGGTGTTTTCTGGATATTGTGACAACACTTGGTTTTTTCTGTCTGTCTTGTTTAGAAATAGGTGAAGGACCTATTTATACAAGTCATTGATCGCAACCCTCATCTCGTAGGAAGTGGAGGAGGTGAAGTGATGGAGTAGTGGGGTCGTGTAGGAGTGGTGATTGTCACACGATCACACCTTTTCCCACACCCCTCATCACTGTTAACCGTCCACCTTTTCCTGTCACGTTCTTGTAATGGCGCGTTGCACGCTGCATGCTATAAACCGCCAGACCAATACCCCAGTAAGTATCCCCCAGTTTGTGATATGCTTGATGTCTCGAATGAGCGGATCGTGGGACCCACAGTAGGAAATAGCATACGGTGCTATTAAGTTAAATAACTAAGTTATTTAAGGAATCGATATTTATGAAATATCGTGTATGCTAGACGCATGTAATACATCGAGAACAATAAATATGTATGAAGCATCACTGTTTTAAAGCTTAACAGAATAAGTCGCGGATTAAGCGTCTTAAAATAGCATCACGTCCAACCATATTCGAGTGATCGTTGGGAGGCCACACGGGTGAGCCATCCCCTGGTCGATCACTCCCTGTGGCAGAGTGGCGGATGATGATCATCGAGATGCTTCATTGGTTGCCTAGTCTTTAACCTAGGTTGTCCGACCAAGCGGGCAAAGTTGGACGGACGAGATGGTTTACGACATATATTTGCGACCGTTGATGGAATTTTAGGGTTTTTAGGAGGTGCGCAAGCATCCCTCTTTGGCTTGACCGAATCCACACATGGGAGACGATTTTGGTGGGACCGACCGGTCATGCGTGGATACGGATCGTTGTTGTGCACGCCTATACCTCTCTGTCCCGTGAAGGCTTGATCTAGGACACTCAATTTGACAGGCAAAGATGAGTGGTCGTGATCGATTTGCGACAGAAATCCATTGCAGCAAATTATTAAAGGTTGCGTGACATGCCACTTTGGGGCGCGCGTTTTGAGGTGCCGAGTCCGTGTCTGCCAGAAATTTGCCCGAAGAAACGTCAAAAGCGCATTTCAAAGGATCCATATTCAATTTGTATTCACGGCACCTTTCGAACACCTACCGTAGGAATCCCGTGTGATCTTCCCGAGCCTTTGATTTGACTACTATATCATCCACGTAGTCTTCAACTTACTTATGCATCATGTCGTGGAAGATTTCCGTGAGGATAGCTTGAGTCTTGGATGGGTCCATCTTCAATTTGTATTCACGGCACCTTTCGAACACCTGTCGTAGGAATCCCGTGTGATCTTCCCGAGCCTTTGATTTGACTACTATATCATCCACGTAGTCTTCAACTTGCTTATGCATCATGTCGTGTAAGATTTCCGTCATAGCGCGTTGATACGCACCAGCATTTTTCAAACCAAATGGCATTACGGTATAATTAAAATTTCCAAGAGGGGTTCGAAAGGCTGTCTTACTTGCGTCATGCTCATACATCTTTATCTGGTTGTAGCCGCTATATCCATACATGAAGGAGAACATGACGTGTCTGCTGGTGGCGTCTACCAACATGTCGATGTTAGGTAGTGGTAAATCGTCTTTGGGGCAACATCTATTCAAGTCTCTGAAATACACGCAACACCTGATCTGTCTGCTTTTCTTTTTCACTCTTTCCTGAATTGTCTCGGAGATTTTTTGACCGGCTTGGATCCAGGTATGACGTGTAGATGATGGGCGACCAATTTTTCATCTAAATCAGGCATTTCTTCATACGTCCAAGTGAATATGTCATGGTATTCTTTGAGAAGTTCCACGAGCTTCGTGCGTTCATCCGTACACAAGGTTGAGCTGATGGAGATAGGCCTAGGAGATTCCTCATTCCCGATGTTAACGATCTTAATCTCATCAGTGGTGGAGTTGGTGCCATATTGCAGCTGTCGTGAGCATCTAGCACTTCTCTTTGTGCATCGTCGTTGTTGTAGCATTCCGTTGGGCGGAGAGATTGGGTAACAGTCTCCCCTGCTAATTGCTAACATCGGCGTCGATATGCGGTTTTGCCTCTCTGGTCACGGCTTGCCACAAAAGTTTGTTCCCTCTTAGTGTGAGCATGGGTCGCGTCTTCACATGACGAAGAAGAATTGCGACGCTTTGTCAGCAAAGATGCATCATGGGGCTTAGCCTTCAATGATGCAAGTCAGTCCTCCTCCTGGATTGATGTCCACGTGGGAGTGGGATGCAATGAATTTTGTTTGATCCTCCCCGCGGAGCTTCTCTGGGTTCAAACAATTTCACTCCACATATTGGTGTGTAAGGAGACAATGATGCAGAAATACGAACTACTTCTTTATTCAGCATAGTCTTTAAGCACTGGTGATATGTTGAGGGGATGATCCTATTGTCATGAAGCCATGGTCTCCCCAGTATCATATGGTAGTCTGCCTCCTATTCTATGACTTCGAATATCACCCTTGATTGGACTAGCCCTACAAATAAATTCAGATTGACATACCCATACGTGTTGGTTTGGTTTCCTTCAAAGTCTGGTAGGCTGTCGCACGATCTTGCTTGGGCGAACCTTGGACGTCCTGAGAGTCTTCAGAGTAATCACATTCGAAGACGCTACCGTGTCGATGAGGGCCCTCTTGAACTCTGAATCCTTGATGCGTGCAATAACGTGTAGGGCCCGATTGTGACCTTCTTCCGCCATCATGTCCTCTTCTGTAAATGTGACATTGTTCACAGACATCTCTGGTGTTTTTGAGGTTTCTGGCGGAGAGGAGTTAAATGCACGTCCCAGGCTATCTGTTTGATTGCATCAAATGTCTTCGCCCACTGATTCTTCGAGAGATGTAAAAGTTCGCATAAACTTTCCACTAGAGAAATCGCTTCCTGATCCACCGGCCTTTGGTTCATAGTGAAACTATTGACTTGAGGAGGATCGTTGTGAGGATCAGTCCCTAGTGTACAAGTCTCCGTGACAGGACCGCTCATATCTGATGTCATCTTGATGAGGAGATCGAGTATGCCGTTTATCGCTTCTTTGATCAGGTCCATGTTCTTCGTGTGAATCTCCTGCACCCGTGCTAATTCGATCAATGTTGGGATTCTTCCGGTTACACTATCAGATACACCGTTGGAAAGGGGGGTATCTCCATTTGAGGAATTTAGACCGGGATTTGAAGTTGTTGGGGAAGTCCTAAGACCAACCATTTTGAAATCAGCCCAATGGAATTGGATACTGAAGAAATTGACTTCACAACCGAGAGATTAATCTCCCACTATGGTCGCCAATTGTTTATGGGTGAAAACTATTTCTGCTGGTTTTGGTAATTTTGGGTGTGTGTGGATGAGAAATGAGTCTAAACCCTAAACAAATGCACTTCACGGGAGTGCTTTTGATTCGAGAGATCAATCTATACATTTCTGGCCTAAACCAAGAAATGGCTGTTCCAGACTTGATTCGGTCACAAAGTGAAGGAGATGGGGTTGATCTTAGGGAGGGAAGCGAAGAAGGTGTTGAGATTGTGAAGGTGTTGCCTGTTTATGACTTGTATCAGAATATCTGTCTTGCACAATGTAAGCTATCAGTTCTGGGTGTTTTCTGGATACTGTGACAACACTTGGTTTTTCCTGTCTGTGTTGTTTGAAAATAGGTGAATGACCTATTTGTACAAGTCATTGAGCGCAACCCTCATCTCGTAGGAAGTGGAGGAGGTAAAGTGATGGAGTAGTGGGGTCGTGTAGGAGTGGTGATTTTCACACGATCACACCTTTTCCCACTTCCCTCATCACTGTTAACCGTCCACCTTTTCCTGACACATTCTTGTAATGGCACGTTGCACGCTGTAAACCGTCAGACCAATACCCCAGTAATTATCCCCCAGTGTGTGACATGCTTGATGTCTCGAATGAGCGGATCGTGGGACCCACCGTAGGAAATAGCATACGGTGATATTAAGTTAAATAACTAAGTTATTTAAGGAATCAATATTTATGAAATATCGTGTATGCTCGATGCATGAAATGCATCGAGAACAATCAATATGTATGAAGCATCACTGTTTTAAAGCTTAACCGAATAAGTCGCGGATTAAGCGTCTTAAAACAACATCACATCCAACCATCTTCGAGTAATCATTGGGAGGCCACACGGGTGAGCCATCCCCTGGTCGATTACTCCCTGTGGCAGAGTAGCGGACGGTGATCATCGAGATACTTCACTGGTTTCCTAGTCTTTAACCTAAGTTGTCCGACCAATATGGCAAAGTTGGATGGACGAGATGGTTTACGACATATATTTGCGACCGTTGATGGAATTTTATGGTTTTTAGGAGGTTCGCAAGCATCCCTCTTTGGCTTGACCGAAGCCACACATGGGCGCCGATTTTGGTGGGACCGACCGGCTATGCGTGGAGACGGCTCGTTGTTGTGTACGCCTATACCTCTCCGTCCCGTGAAGGCTTGATCTAGGCCACTCAATTTGACTGGAAAAGATGAGTGGTCATGATCGATTTGCGACAGAAATCCATTACCGCAAAGGATTAAAGGCTGCGTGACATGCCACTTTGGGGCGCGCGTTTCGAGGTGCCGAGTCCTTGTCTTCCTAGGCCGGATACACGCAAAGGTGGACCCACAGTGATCACATTGACACTCTTGGGACCTCTTAAGTCTATATCTACACCCTCCATCCAGGCTGGCGAAGATGGATGGTCGTGATCGAACTACGACAGATATGCAACGCCGCAAACCCTAATTAGGGTTTTGAAACAGTCACGTATACGTGACTTTGGCCAAACGGTTTGGAGAGCTATGCTTCTCCTTTGGATAGACCAATCGTGCGGGGCCCACGTTGGGCTGACGGTGAACATATGTTCACCTCCCTGGTGGTCCTAGGTACGATCTTAGCTATCCAAATATGCTGGTTAAGTTGGATGGTTGTGATCAATTTAAGACATTAGTGGAATTTTCGTGACCCTTGAAAGCATCACGCCCATAGTGTTTCTGGCAAACGTTCATGGCTCCATGACCATATCGTGAGCAAACCGATCAGGTAGGGATAGAGTGGGCACGCCAATGTGTGTGTTGGCGCCTCCTCAATCGTTCATGGTGCGATATAAGCCGTCCAATCAGGATGGTGAAGTTGGATGGTCGCGATCGTTTTAAGACTGTCTTGAACAGTCTTGCTCGTTCGAGATTCTTCCAAAGCAGCGCGGCTACCCTATTTTAGGGCTCGCGTTTTGGCGCGCTGAGAAGCAAGGTGTGATGTTCGACCGGCTAGGTCATAAGTGGGCCCGTCGGTGGTCATCACTGTGATCGCCTTCTCCTGCTAGGGTTCGTCTAGGCTGGTTAAATCATGCGGTCAACTTGCATGGCCGTGATCGTTTCTGAGACTGATACAGACAGTCCAGATTTCCCTTAGGAAATTAAATATGCTCGATCGGGCTAATATAAGCACGCTGATACGAGATTCTCTTTGTTAGAGAATGGTGTAGCCTGTACGGGCATTTTGTGCATACCTCACTATTGACACTTGGAGATTCATGTTACTCTGCTGAGAGTAACACTCAGTCATCATGCCGCACCAATAATGAGAGTTCTGCTGAGAACAACACAAATACTAGGCTAACCATGCATTAGTTAATAATGCTATAAATTCACAGAATATTCGAGATTGTTGCTACATGCACCATTCTGGGTGAATTTTGTATTTATTGAATTGATTCAAATAAATAAAGCGAGAGGTTTTCTGGGCTCATCGCTTATCAAATGGCTTTATCCTTTGCAGGATGTCAGCATACTATTTTTGGTTTTACAATTCTAGCCCTGAATTAAAATCCACCATCAACAACGAGTTGAACTCAGATCGAAATATCAAATGTGTATAATTGAAGTCTATATAGCTATACACCTTCTTTATCAAATAGGAGATAGAGTAGATAGAATTTTGAGTGATAGATGAGTTCAAGTGTCCATATACCTTCTGTTGATGAAGTTACACAATCTCTCCTTGGTAGTTCTTCGTCTTTGATAGATGAATGCCGTGAATCATAATGCTCAACTACAGTTTATATCCTAACTCAAGACTTAGCTATAAGTAGACTAGAAATCATGACTTATAGTTTTGGTAACTAAACTTGACAACAAACATGAGATAGCAACGCTTGCGAGTTCGACCGAGCAGTGCTCTAACAATCTTCCCCTTTTTCAATTTTAGGGACAAAACTATCAATACATATGGATTACAAAATAAATAAACTTTGTATCTTCTCATCCAAATGCTTGATCTCCTTGGTTCTTCAACATTACTCGAAATCTTCGTTACTTCCAAGTATTCCAATGATTCTGAATGTGTTCAACTCAGCATCATATTTGTTGAATATCCGTAGCTATAACAATGAGAAAACAGTAGCTCTTAATCATTGTTATACAATGTCATAGTATTATTACACAACATCAAAGTCCAATTGTATCATCACTTCGATAACAATACTATGGTGATATGTATCACTCCCTCTTAGTCAATACTTCATCTCACAATGAAAACCACTTCCCCTTACAGAATGATCCATAAACCATATGTATTTGTAGTGTTAACTACACATTAATTTTCCCCCTTTTTGTCAATATAAATTGGCAAAGGTACGAAAACTATTGGGATCCTAATGGAATTTTCATAGAGATACTTCATGACCAAAAGAGAACATATCAACTTTGTTTCGGTGATTTCACATAGTCGAAACTTAGGGTATTCATCAAGGAGTTTATAAAGATATGAGAAAACTCCTACAATATTCCAAATCCGCACTCCCCACAAAGATTTGTCAATTAAGCACAAGTTCAACTAAGAACTCTCCCCCATAAAATGTCATTCCCGAAAGAACAACAAGAGCGACCTTACTTTTACAATAAAAGAAAGATTCCTTTGGACATTAACAAATTACATAAAACATGAATTTCTATCCAGAAATCTCAATTAAATTAACCACAAGAGAACCCATGATTAATTTAATCGAAAATGTTCAACATAAAAGAACTTACGGAGCCGCACAGTACTTTCACATAGAAGTGGATCAGGGAAAGACCAATACTGCAGAATATCCAAAGATTCATTCTATTATTCATCAATATTTGCATAAAGACATATAATAGACTTAATCTTTGCAATCAAAAGTTCATCCTATCTTACTTCAATATTTGCATAATGACATAATAGGCTTAACTTTTGACATATATGGGACAATCATAGTTCACGGACGTAAACATACATATCACATAACAATTTTTTGCAATATATAAAACCAATAAAGATTAATACTGCAAAATCATCTTCCAAATAACCTTTAGAATTTAAATAAATAAATAAATCTAAAAACATTGCAAAATAAAAATCGTTGGCAATAACTATGCATGCTCACAATAATTTATATTCCAAACCCTAGTTATCCTTCTTAAAACACAAGAATAAGTTCTCATAAGAAGTTTCCTAGACATCAAGACAAACTCGTAATGCACATATAAGATGATTTATCCTTAGAGGGTAGAATCAATCTTTTTCGCACGGATTTATACCAAGAATGGCTACCAAAGGCGTATAAAAATATTTTCTTAACAATGAAGAGCATACGAAGTCATTAATGACCATGCATCATAATTCACATAAGATGATTGTGAACATTCAAGAATCACATAGTAATGATTACTACTGCCCATTCTTGAACTTCTTTCTTTGTGATTCACCAACAAAATTCTTGCAAAAGCTACAAATGAGCTTATAATAGTAGTACTCCAAGAATCCAAGTTCCCAAGTCCAAGAGAAGTGGAACAAGTGCGACGAAATGGAGCAAAACACTCAAAAACAAGAGACGGGACAAATACCAACCTTAACTCATCCAAATTCAAGAATTCTCATCTGCAATTTGAATAGAATTCAAAGAGGAAGAGAATGCAAAAGGAATGAGGTCATTCCGAGTTCTGACGAAGAAGTTACGGCCAAATCAAGTTTACCGAATATCGACGTCTACATGCCAGTATGCATACCGGTTTGCAAACGAATTTTCGTGACCTGGAGCAGTATGCAAACGGGTTTGCGAACTAAAATCCTTGGATTTTGATTTTAAATGATGGTATGCATACCTGGTATGTGTACCATGAAGTCCAAACATCCCGAACTACTATTTTCAAACCTAAACATTTAAGAACCTTAAACACAAATCAAGTTAGGTAGAAATGAACGATAAGCAAGGTACATGGATCATTATAAGTAATCTAATAAAATGATAAAAACACAAATCTTTCTCAATTTTATAGACATACATTTTGGAAGGATCCTGTCGTGAATCCTACGGCTTTACCAAATATTCAATATCATACCTAACACAATATGTGCGCCCCAATTCTCGTGCTTCCATCACCGTATACTTAACAGGGAATTCCTTGGTGAGGATGCACTTACAACACAATCAAGTTGTGTTGAGGTGAACAATGTCTTGCTCTCCACAAGTGACTGAAACAGTCTTTTCCGTAACTATGGATTTTTCACCATCTATAGTTTTTGGCTTATTTTGTTTCACTTTTGGATTATCATGAAAGAGATCACTTTTAGAACCTTTCACATCCAAATCCATTTTTCCAAAGAACCTTTTAAGTTCCAACATTATGGACACTGCCTTATCCATAGTCATGGAATTTTCTGTGAGATCATTCCTTTTCACACTCAAAGCATCATTGGCTTTCTTTAGTACCCACTTCTGAGTGCGTTTAGGAACAATATGAACCTTCTTCCCATTACTCGCTTCTAGATTTCTCGGAAGAGAATTGGATTGACTATTCTTTTGCAAGTTAGTCTTTCTCCAATTGGGAGCATCAGATCTTGTCTTCGTCTTTATGAAGTTATCCTTTTGATAACCATTACGATTGTGAAAAGGACTCGTATGATGTTTATAGGAAAATCTAGGTTTACCACAACACCGATTTATTTTGCTAAAGGTTGGAAAGTTACAACCTGTAAACAAGAACATCATGAAGTTTATCATTCCTTATATAGAAATGATATCTCCTTTTCAGGTGACCTTTATTTCCGCAATAGTGGCAAACATAAGGAATGTTCTTACCTCGATCCGTGTGTGCTGACTTTGGAGGTTGATATACTTTGCTCTTTCGAACCTTAACTTCCGGTGAAGGTATTTCACTTTTTCCATTGGTGGAAACCTTTTATTGAGAAAAATCACCAGCCTTGAAAAATTTACCTCTTTGCTAATACTTGGAGCATCTATTCCCTTATAGCCCAATCCTCGTGTATCATGACGATTTGCTCCTAGCATAGTGGTTAATTTGCTTGAACTAGTATTTAACTTTTCCAGGTCATCTTCCAACATCTTGATTTTATCAAGAGCAGCAGCTAAATCAGCCTCAAGACATTTTTCTCAAATTAGACAAGGACTTTCTCTGTCACCATGTTGAGAGTTAATCCTTGATTCATATTTTACAAGTTTCTCTTCCAAGAAAAAGTACTTTTGATAAAGATTATCATATTCAAGTGATATCATACGTAGGTTTTCCTCAGAATCCTTGAAGATCGATTCGTTAGAACGATTCGAAATATAAATACCTGCATCACATCTTCACAATTTCTTGTTTGTACGACAAAGATTAGTCAGAAAAGGTGTGACATGAGAAGTTGTCATCTTTTTCTTTTCCAACGAATTCAAAAGACTTAATATACTCTGAGACTTCCTCATCAACATCTCTATCCATATCTGAATCACCTTAATCAGAAAGTTCATCCAACTGTTCTTATACGCGTGTTTCCCAGACTTCAACAGGTTCTACATTAAGAGAATGTTTAGATACTAACCTATATGTGAAAATTCTCTCAGGTGAATCCAAGCTTTGAAAATCATCTGGTAATTTATGAACTGGTATGTTATTAGAGATAGACTCGTCCATAAAAATCAGATTGCTTCAAACACAGACTTATGAGGTCTTAGCGTGTTTTCCTGCTCTGATACCAATTGAAAAAGAGGGGGTCTAACAACCACACCCAATATTTCTCTTAGCAATCCGTATGAACTAACTCCAGTATACTTTCAAGAGAATCAACTAAACAGTCAGACTCAATCTTAAGAAAAGTATATCAAAAGTTGTATCTATATTTCTCAATTCAATCTGCAACCAAACAAATAGGAATTTACGAGCCCGATTAAAAATAAGAAATAACTTGGGCAGTATCAAAAACCAATATCCAAGTGTCAATCAATTTAACCAATAACCAAAGGTTGGATTCACAATTGATTGAACTTACGCACAACCTATGATATTTCGATTATATAGAAAATATAATGCGGAAAAGAAATAACACAGAAACCAGAAAATTTGTTAACAAGGAAACCGCAAATGCAGAAAAACCCCGGGACCTAGTCCAGATTTGAACACCACACTGTATTAAGCCGCTACAGACACTATCCTACTCCAAGCTAGTTAATTTCGGACTGGAATGTAGTTGAGCCATAACTAATCTCACATTGATCAAGGTACAATCGCGTTATTTAAGACTCTAGAACCACGCCAGATTCTGCGCACTTGATTCCCTTAGCTGATCTCACCCACCACTAAGAGTTTGTACAACCCAAAGTCGAAGACTTGATAAACCAATCTGTCTCACATAGAAAAGTCTATTGAATAGATAAATCTGTCTCCCACAGATATACCTATGAGTTTTGTTCCGTCTTTTGATAAATCAAGGTGAACATGAACCAATTGATATACCGACCATATATTCCCGAAGAAAAGCCTATAAATATCAATCAACTCACAATAATCTTAATCGTATGGTAGTGAAACAAGATATTATGGAATCACAAACGATAATACGAATATGTTTATGACTAGTTTTTATCTTTCCTATCGGAGAATCAATCTAGAGCAAATCTTAGAAAAGGTAGAATCACTTAGGAGGTGTGGGGATTAGGTTTCCCAGCTGCTAGAGTTCTCCCTTATATAGTCTTCAAATCAGGGTTTGCAATCAATGTTACCTTGGTAACAAAGCATTCAACATTCACCGTTAGATGAAAACCTGATTAGACTCAAGATAATATCTTTCAATTGTTAGATCGAACTTAGATTGTTACACACAAATGAAAAGTGACTTCATTTAGATATGAGTAACCGTACATATACGTGTGCACCTTTGTTGACTCAACAATAGTTAACCGAAGTTAGCCATATGAACAATTTCATATCAACCTTATTCATCTTAACCATAACTAGTTCAAAAGACTCAAATGAAACTAGTTATAGAGTTGCTCAATTGTTTATATTCTCATAGAAGTATACAAGACATAATTGAAGCAAAATCGGTTTTGATTCACTCGAATCAATTCATGAACGTTATACCACTGTTTGCAAAAGATTCCATTCCTTAATATGTAAATGTATTAGTTCATGAGCAAACCGATTTTAGAACATAACCTACTCAAGTATGCAAACGGGTACGCATACCTAAGTAGTCGGACTTGGACTGTGTTCGCCAGTGTGCAAACGGGTACGCATACTGTCGTACACTTCCAAGCTTCAGTTGAATCCAGTTCATGTAAAGGTACGCATACTAGAGTACCCTGACTTCAACTGACTTCGCCAGTACGCGTACAAGTACGCATACTCTAGCTTCCGGACTTTACCTGACCTCGCCAGTACGCATACGGGTATGCATGGTACATTCCGGTCTTGGATCAACACATATGCAAGTACGCATACTGTGCTTATTATCCAATTATGGTTAAGTATTCTAAACTCCCATTTCAATCATTGAAACATTATTAGAAGACGACAATAGATGTCTCGCACAAACTATTAGCTTCGAAGAAATTTTCAAGTGATTGAATGATCAATACGAAACATTCTGAGTCTACATCAAATAACTGTATCACAAAAATCATGTAAGATGTTACAAGGCGATTTTCACAAGATCATATTTTGACTTTCGTCAAGAGTATAAGATGGACTTGGTTAAAGCGAAATCTTACCAACACATATTTCGAGATATATGTAAGCGACTTAAACTCATCTCGAAATGTCAAATGTGTATTGAGAAAAAATCAGTCTCACGGATTTCTATCTAGTTGATTTACTGATTGTATTGAGAAAGAGATAAAGCTATTTGATATCTTTCTTGATTGAGTCTCACTTTTAAGTTGGTGCTCTCGGAATTATATTGGAGTTTAGTCCATATAGATTGTCGAACGAAATATTGAGTGTGGTTGTTATACCCCGCGTTTTCACGAGACATAGCAATAAGTAGACTAGAAATCAAGTATATAGTTTTGATCAACTAAACTTGACAAACAATCTTGAGATGGAAACACTTGCGAGTTCGACCGAGCAGTGCTCTAACAGTACCAATGACATCATTTGGTTCATCAAACCCGAAAAGCATATCTTATTTTAGATAAGGGTATATTTCAAGAGATAGATTTTAAGGGGTATTTAAATAAGTTTCCCAATAGAAAAAGCAAAAGGTACAAAATCTTTGACAATCAACTAATGGACCAAGTAATTGGAATAGTGAAAACTACTAGACCCCCC
>NW_020621936.1:7678226-7721270 GCF_003573695.1 Papaver somniferum | reverse complement strand
CCCCACCCCCCCACCCCACCCCACCCCACTATATGGGTTCAATATAGAGAAGCCCCACAAAATGGATCCTTTACCATCAACTCCATTCTTTCACATTTTGATATTTCTAGGGCCAGAACTTTCGAATTCAAGGCTTAACAATAAGAACATTATCAATAATTTTAATAATACCAAGACTTCCCTTTATTATATATATGTAATAAAACTACCTATAGATTATTTTATCGTTTTCGTTTTCACTTTCTCTCTCTCATAGTCTCATTTCCTTTTACTCTCTCTTGGATGAAGAAACAGGTCGAGAAGACATGATTTCTAATCGAAATTTTCAGTGAAAATGATTTCAAAACCTTGATATAAGCTACACAAACAAAGATCCTAATTATCTAAACCTAATTCAACATCATCATCACTTGTTCTTGGAAGATTCAGGGAAAATCAATGGAAAAGAAGTGATAATTATCATCAACAAATAAATCTAACGATTCACCAACAAAAAACTGATCAGATATGTATTAATTTTATTTCAATTCAATCGGTAGGTTTGATTATTCGATTTTGAATTTGTATATTCTGAAAAATCATTTGCAAAGCTGTACCAGTTTCATTTCAGCTCAAATCTGTCACTGAAATCATAATTCGAGTTAGATCTGATATAATCTCACCTCAACTATACTTTTCAGAGAAAATTTTCAAAGAATCTTCAAAGAAAAATTTCTAGGGTTCTTGAACAGAATTCAATCTATCTTTTAATCTCCCATCTCTATCAAAAATCGGTTTTCAGATTTAAAATATGTGAATCATTATCCGTTTTACCCACCTATTTGATATGAATTTCATTTACTTGTATTTTCGAACTGACTTGAGATCATCTTTGATGGATTTTGTTCTTGGCAGATTGTTTTAAGTTCAATCCATATTTTCTACATTCAGTACCTTGTCTTGAAGATGAAATGTTAATCGATGAAGATAATTGGAAGTGTACAGTTGAATCTATGCAATTTCAACAACTGTTTGTTAGAAAATCAGTAAAATAAGATAAGTTTCTTTGAGTTTTTTTTTTATGATTCATGAGATTTGTGGATACAACTTGTAAAACAGGAAGGGGAAATATGTGTGAACTTTGATTTTAGTTTGCTTATCTCGAGTCTTGGCCTACAAATGTGGAGTTTTCTTAAAGAATCTGTGGTGGTGTTGGTGGTTGAGGTGCAAGTTTTGGAGGAGGATGAGGAGGCAGTGGTGGTACTGGATTAGGTTTGGAAGATAATTTGGATTTGGATTTAGTGCTGGTGTTTTGGTATGAAGTTAAGAGGCTTGGTTTAGATGATGGAGTTGTACTGGACACTGTAAGTGTAGTTAAATTTTTTTTTTACTCCCATTGAAACGTGAACAGATAATTGCATACAGTTGAAATTCTAAACTTTTAAATTTAATGATGGCTTTTGTTTGGTTTTAATTGATTTTGGTAGATGTATATGCGCGTGGTGATTCTTACAAGCACCATTACAACTTGGATTGGCTGCAAAAATGTCCGTAAAGCCTTTCAGACAATTAGTAAATCGCTTACTCTTAATATTTTCTAGTATGTAGTTTTTCCAAATTAATTCAGATGATTTTACACGTCTTGGTTGGACTGTCTTATAACAGATTATTGATTCGATCATAGCTCTACTTTGAGTTGATTTCACTGGTTAGAGGGGAACCTACTGAGTGCTAGGTAACTTCGTCTTTTATGTGTTATATTTCTATGAATATTGTAGGATCAGAATCTCGCAATGACAATATTTCAGCGAAATTATCAACAACACAATACAACAACGTCGCAGAACAATTTCAAGAAGAATAAAATAAATGACGTCAGCTAAGATCACGAGAAAGATGTGATAGTCCTGCAAAAATTAGCGAGCTTGCAAAATTAATATTTGTAAGGTTGCGAGAATGTCGCAGATCATACCCGAAAATAAAGGACAGATTAGATGTCATCCACTATGTATTTCCCTATAAATAGTCATTCAAGTTGTAAAGAAAGGAGAGAGATCTTTTTTGAGTAAGAAGAAAGTAAATAGGAGAGAGAAAGTCTAGAGCAGAGATCATTCTTGATTTATTTATCTTTTATTATAAGAATATTCAAAGGTTGATCAATAAAATTAAGAGTGTAAACCTAAAAATGAGTTGATTAATAATGAAATCATATGAGGGGTGTGGTGTAGGATTTCCTGCAACTACATAATGGCGCTAGAAACAGGGAGATTGAAGATCGAAAGTTGAAGACTGTTGTTGAGAATATTCAAATCAAGAAAGTGATTAAATAAATCAGTGAACCAGTTAAAAGAAAGATGAATAGAATTAATGAAGATGACAAAAGATTGGAGTGTAATATGATAACAAAAACGGTGGTTAATGAATTCCATGAAAACATCAAAGGAAGAATACATAAACGAAATTTTGAAGGAAGGAAAGTTATGGCGGTAGAAAAGACATCACCCTTGAAAGATTGGGGAAAGCAAAAATTACATTCATGGAGGCAGAAATACCAAAAGAAAATTTGAACCACATATCTCCATTGGTTATCACAGCGCCTATTACGCGAAAAGAGAAGGAGACAACGACAAAATCCACAGGAGAGATGGAATACACAAGTAGGCCACTTTGATGTTAAATATGAAATTTTGTCTTCACCAAAATCACAAGTTGTTGCAGATTTCTTGGCAGAATTTCCTTTAGAAGAAGATGAAGCAGTAGAAGAAATGATGGATGTAGAAGAAGAGCATGGAGATCCAAAAGATTTATTAACAGAACCAAATAGATGGGAGATATTGGTAGATGGATCATCAAATGGAGAAGGAAATGGAGTTGGAATTGTTTTAATTTCGCCAAAAGGAATAAAGATGGCTTTTTCATTCAGATTGGAATTTGCATCCACTAATAATGAAACAGAATATGAAGTTATGATACATGCCTTAAAATTCGCAATAGAAATGAAACTAGAAAATGCCAGGATCACTAGTGATTCGCAGCTAGTTATTCGCCAAATAAAGGGAGAGTATACTACAAATGAACCATCCTTGAAGAAATACAAGAAGATGGTTGAAGAATTGTCAGCGAAAATCCCAAAAATAAAATGGAGGCACATTTCAAGAAAGGATAACAGACTCGCAGACGCTTTTGCTTTCATCTCAAGCATGATGACAGATCCAACTGCGAGATGCATAAAAATACAAACACTTCTGTCACCATCAATCAATAAAGAAGAAGAAGGCGTGGATGTGATGATAATAGACAATGAAGAAAAAGAACAAATGAACAATATCGCAGACTGGAGAATGGAACTTCATGCATATTTGGCGAAAGGAGAAACACCAATAAATAGATTGGAAACACACAAGTTAAAAAGCCGTGCAACGAATTATGAATTAAGAGATGGGTTTCTATATCGAAAATCCTTTAGTGGACCATCACTCAGATGTTTTGACACAAGAGGAAGGAGAAAATGTGCTAAAAATGTTACATAGTGGGGATGCTGGCAATCATAGTGGAGGAAGATCTTTGGCACATAGAGAAAAAATGCAAGGTTATTACTGGCCATACATGCATGAAGATGAAAAACAAATATCAAGACGTTGCGAAGATTGTCAGCGACATGGAAATAAAATACATGCACCTGGAGCACCATTATCATCTTCAACCAGTGTGTGGCCTTTTGGAAAGTGGGGCTTAGATATTGTGGGGCCATTTTTACCAGGATCTGGACAAAGAAGATACTTAATAGTCGCAACAGATTATTTCACAAAATGGACAGAAGTGAAGGCAGTACAGCATATTCGCGACAAAGATATCTTTACATTCATATTCGAAAATATCATTTGCAGATTCAGAATTCCTGCACAGTTGGTATCTGATAATGGGAAACAATTTGAAGGATATAATATAGAAATGCTACTTAATGCATTCAAGATAAAATGTGGAAAGTCTACTCCTTTGTATCCACAAGCTAATGGGAAAGTAGAAGCAACAAACAAAACAATTGCAGATATATTAAAGAATAAATTGGAAGGACATCACAGAGCATGGTGCTAACAAGTACATAATGCAGTATGGGCTTATAATACAACTAGAAGAGAAGCTACTGGAATGTCACCTTTTTGTTTAACATACGAAGTTGAAGCGGTGTTACCAGCAGAAGTTGTTATTCCGACAACAAAAAGAGAATCTTGGGAGAAAAATCTTAGTGCGGTCTTGATTTTAAATAAACTTGATGAATTAGAAGAAAGAAGAGAAAAAGCTTTACAACATATGGAGAATTATCAGCGAAGATTAGCCCGAGAATATAATAAACGTGTCAAAATACGCGAAATTCAACCAGGAGATTTAGTTCTGCGAGAAACACCAATATATCAGCGAGAAAATGGTGGAAAATTAGCGAAAAAATGGGATGGACCTTACATCATTAAGGAGATAGTTGGAACAGGAGCTTATAGATTAATGGATCTAGAAGGAAGAGATGTTAGTCATAGATTAGACAGACCATGGAACAGGTTGTACTTAAAAAGATATTATCCGTAAGAAACTTTAAGAAGTTATATATTCTGAAAAAATAATTGCAAGATTACTCATATCAAAACAAGATCATGATGTGCGAAATTTTCGCAGAGATAATCATAGAACAATGACATAAAAGAAAGGGGCGAACCTTTATGGCGTACACCCTAGTTCGCGAATAAAATTTCGCAAGAGGCAAATGTAAGACCTAAAGTACGTCATATTAAGGGGTACCTGTTGCATGGTTCAGGGAAAGGCTACACCGCCACCGGAACCTGAGTCATGGAGATTTGGGATCAATAAAACCCATCCGGGAGAGGCACCTTGGATTCTCAGCTTAAGCATATGACTTGGGTTGGGCGATTAAGGTAATAAGGACTCTCCCAAGGAGTGCGGATCTGATCAAGGCGCCGAGGTACACGGTTGAGTCAAGAGTGCCAGGGACGTTTGAAGCGTACCTTGCCATTCTTGACAAGTCTTGGCTTATACTGCACTCGGCCTGAAGAAAACCCCACTTAGGGTGCAGTCTCGTAACCATAAGCCCTATAGGTAAAAGGGATAAGAGGCTGCGAAAATAACTGGTTGTTGTTAAGACTGGATGTGAGGAGCTAACCTTGTATGGTAGAAGTACGCCTCCTTGAAGGGGTAACCAGGGGGGAGATAAGGGCGACACCCTCCATTAGGGAGCTGATAAGTGTCTTAAGACGCAAATGTCATGAGGCTTTTTATTCGCAAGGATATTAAGTCTTGTCATATTTGTGCAACAATCCTGAAGAGGATATAATACAAAAGAAAAGGATAAGACGAGATCAATGGGTTTTCGCATGAAAGTGCGAAGACGTCCTGCGATTTCGTCGCAAGACGGCAATGTCATGGGGCTTTATTTTTGAAAGAATATTTAGGCCTGTCATATTGTCGCAACATTCCTGAAGAGGCCATAATACAAAAGAAAAAGTTAAGGCAAGATCAATGGGTTTTTGCATGAAAGTGAAAGGACGTCCTGCGATTTTGTCGCAATGACAAGAGGTGGCATAATAAGACCTTTAATTAGGAAGGCAAAATAAAACCACATGATAAAAACATTTTCTTTATAAGTATTCGTAACAGATTATTTTTTGCAAGAAAGATAATGAGAGGCAAGTATGGGAATCAATACACAAGAAACATTATTTTTCTCATCAACAAAATATTAAAAGGAAAAGTTGATTCCAAAGGTGGTTGAAAAATGTAACTCGCAAAAGTGATAAAAATAAGACAGTTCAAGAAGACAAAGCTAGATAAGAAGCTCAAGCTTCAATATTAATTTCAGTAGCAGGAGATAACAGAAATTCTTCGCCAATATTCTCGCAAACCTCTCCTTCATTTCGGTTTTGATCTTCGCCTTGACTAGCATCTTGATTATCGCCAGCAATTACTTCTTCAAGAAAAATTTCTTTATCATTTTGATTAACACCAGCAGATGCTTCTTTAAAAGGAATCTCTTCTTCATCTTCCAAGAAATTATCCTCTGCACGCTTTCGTAATCATAATCACTATCAGCAGGACGAGGAACTTCATCATCATCTACTTCTAAAGGATCAATTGATGTAGGAGGAAGAGATTTGGACAATAAAATGTCATTTACAAGGACTTCAGCCCGGAGATGAACTTGACGAAGAAGTGCTCTCTGATGATTCCTATCTTGAATATCCTTAAAATAAGCAAGATAATCAAGTCTTCTTTCTGCTCGGTCGCGAGAACCAGTAAGGGCAGAGACGAGCAATGCATTTTCTTTACGAATTTTGGCATATTTAGCCTCCAAAACAGAAATGGAAGAGTGAAGATTCTTCTTAGACTCTGCGAAAGATAGAATACAAAATTTCATTAAAATGAAGAATTCAGAAAGATATGACAAAGAAAAGATAATTAAGGCAGTCAAACTATTATGACTACCTTCCTTTTACGAAATTAAGTGTTGAATCAAGGACAAACAACTATTCTTCCAACGGTCCATTGCGTCATCAAATTTATCTCCAACTAAACCTTTAAGTCGAGACTGAAGATTTTTCTCTTTAGAAATTGTAGGATCAGAATCTCGCAATGACAATGTTTCAGCGAAATTATCAGTGACACAATACAACAACGTCGCAGAACAATTTCATAAATGATAAAATAAATGGCGCCAGCTAAGATCACGAGAAAGATATGATAACCCTGCGAAAATTAGAGAGTTTGCGAAATTAACATCTGTAAGGTTGCGAGAATGTCGCAAACCATATCCGAAAATAAGGGACAAATTAGCTGTCATCCACTATGTATTTCCTTATAAATAGTCGTTCGAATTGTAAAGAGATGGGAGATCTTTTTTGGAGTAACAAACAAGTAAATAGGAGAGAGAAATTTTAGAGCAGAGATCATTCTTGAGTTCTTTATCTTTTCTTGTAAGAATATCCAAAGATTAATCAATAAAATTAGGAATATAAACCTAAAATGAGTTGATTAATAATGAAATCACATGAAGAGTGTAGTGTAGGATTTCCTGCAACTACATAATGGCGCTAGAAACAGGGAGGAGTTGAAGATTATTCTAGAAAAAGCTAAAGATTGATATTGAGATTTGTGAAAATTTAAAGCGATTGATTAAGAATTTTTCATAATTTCTTGCAATACTGTTAGCATTGAAGAAATGGCTAGAAGAAGAAATACATCCGAACAACCGACTACTATTAGAAGAAGCAAAAGAATTGCCGGAAGAGAAAGAAGTGAAATGGGAGAATCTACTAGAATGAGAAATAATAGATAAAATCAAATTCAACCGCCAATTCAACAAACACTAGTTCAAGAGAGGAATACAGATTATGACAGGGTGAGCATACACACTTGGCGATCAAATTCAGCAGATGAAATAGAAGAAAATCAACAAAACAGAAATTATAGACAGGAAGAGAGAAATCAAGAAGCAGATGAAGGAATAATTCATGGAGGTGAGGAAATTGGACCGTTAGAAACATTGAGACGAAGAATACATGAAGAAAGAAGAGTTGAAGCAGAAGAGCGTGCAAATTTAACAAGGAAAAATCACGAATTAAGGATGGAGAATATAAGACTACAGAATAGAAGATCGAGAAGTATTACAAAATCATATTCAAGATCGATTAGAAGAGAAATGAAGCGAAATTCACCCACAATCAATGCTGGAAACAATATTCAAGAAGAAATATCAAATCCTAATGAAGAATATAGCGAAAATAGAGAAAGAATTGATGATCGTTACGTTCCACAAAATGAAACTTTTGATGATGAGCAAATTGGAGGAAATCAAGAGAACGGGAAAAATCAGGGACAAAATAACCAAGATGGCGAAGGAAATCAAGAGGAAGGAAGAAGAATTTTACATGTGAGAGAAACTCAAAGAAATCAATAGACAATTGAAGAAGAAATTGAAAGACATTATGCTGAACAAGCACGTTTAATCTGCGAACGTTAAAGATTGAGAGAGGAAATGGAAGAACAAGAGCTTCAGGAGACAATTCGCCAGAACAATCATGACAATCGAGAAAGAAGGCATACACAAAACCGGAATAACGATAATCTCAATGAGGAGTATGATAGAGTAAAAAGAATGGATGAAAGACAACGAATTGAATTGATAAGAAATGAACAAAATTATGGAGGGGAAAATGAAAGACATCATCATTTGCGAATTCAAGATAGAGATGAAGAAGAGAATCGCAGAAGAAGACGAGATGAGGATAATGAATAAGAGATGCAAAATTTCCCAAGAGAAGATAGACGTGAATGCAGAAGAAAAAAAGAAAAATTAATGATACCAATGGATCAAGATTCAGGTGTAAATAAACAAATCTTGAAAGAATTAGAAGAAATGAGAGGAATGCTAAATAACAGAGGAGAAGTAGGTAGAAGACAATTGGATGAAGCAATAGAAGAAGCTGCGAAAACTCCATTTACAAGGGAAGTACAATTAGGAGGAATACCACCGAAATGCAATTTTCCCGCATTAACCAGCATTTTTGATGGAACAACTTGTGCAATTCAGCACATTAAAGCCTATGTGAGGTGCATGTTACAATGGGAAAATCATGATGCGGTATTGTGCAAATATTTCGCATCCAGCTTAACAGGAGAAGCGTTAAAATGGTTTTAAGGTTTACCAAAGAATACAATAACCTCCTTCAATCATTTGCAGACTACATTCTTGGGAGCGTATATAAGTAATAATTCCTCACGACCTGGTATAGAAGATGTGTTCGGATTAAAACAAAGGATTGGCGAAAGTTTGAAACACTTGACTAAAAGATGGAGAACTATGTGTAGCGAAATGGCTGGTTGTGTAGATGAGAGATATCTCATATTATCATTTATCAATGCTATGTTTGCAACAAACCTATTGTATGTCCAAATTTTCAGAGTCAAGAATACGATTACAATGACTGAATTGCGAGAACTTCAAGAAGAATACATTGCTCTAGAGGAAAGGCAAAATAAAATGGAATCATATCCAGTTGCGAACACCAGCTCACAAACAACGAATGCAAGCTTATTACCCAAGCTAATAAACACAGTGGCGAATACTTCGCAAGTACAACAAGAGAAGGTGACAAGTAACAATCAGCAGAAATTGGTAGCTATGGGGAGCCGAGATCAAGAAGAGTATGAAAGAGGAAAAAATTTCTACAATCGTGGAGGAAATAACAAGATTCAAAGGCTCGATCAACCGCAAGAAACTTATGGAGGTCAAAGACAAAACTATAATAAAGGACAAGGAAGTCACAAGGTAATATGGGAAGAAATCAAGATGCCACCTCTAAATGCAAGTGTGGAGAAGATATGGGAAGTTATAATCTTGATGGAAAATATACCAACACTGTGGAATATGGGAACGAAACCACCTCCAAACCACAGGAGTCATGAATTTTTTTCTTATCATCATTTTCATGGACATACCACAAATGATTGCAGAAATGTAAAAAGAATTATTTTGAGAATGATAGATCAAGGAAAACTAAACGACTTTCTTGTAGGGCATCCGCAATCTCAACCATTACCACCACCACCAGAACATCACAAAGTGAATACGATGAAAAAGAAAGAAACATTCTTCATAGAAGTTGGTGCAAAAGCAAAAAATCTATTCTGTCACTCTATTGTACATTCATATAAGACAATTGAAGATTTTCATGATAATGTTTTGAGTAGAGTGTTCGCAAGAGATAATGATGGAAGAGAAATTATGAATATTATGAAAATCTCGCCACTAGAGGAATGGAAGAAACAAATCATTTCTTTTACTGCAGAAGAAATTCCCGAAGGAGAAGAGGTGCATGACAATCCGTTGGTAATAAAATTAGAAATTAATCCAAAACAGAGAGAAGATGAAGATGATGAAGTTGAAGATTCATGGGAAATCAATAGAATTCTAGTCGATACTGGAAGCTCTGTGAACATCTTATTTTATCATACTTATAAAACCATGGGTGGAAGAGATGATGATCTTATACCATTAACATATAAGATATATGGTTTTAATGGTACTGCTAACAAGCCTAAAGGGGAGGTTACTATGCGAATTCCATTGAAGGGAATATCTTATGAAATCTTATTTTGTGTCGTTGATGTAGAATCACCCTACAATGCGTTAATTGGTCGACCTTGGCTACATGGGATTCTAGGTGTAGCTTCAACTTTCCACCAGTGCATCAAATTCCCTCACCCCAATGGTGTAGGAATCATAAAGGGAGATTGGGCCGAAGGAAAGAGATGTTACGAAACTGAGATAGAATCTTGCGAAGGAAGAGCAAACAAGAAGGAAAACTGGCGACACAAAATCAAATATGTACAAAGAAGTGAGAGGTTGATGGTGGATACAATCGAAAGGAAAGGAGAAGAGATGTTGCGAAATTAATGCTAGCTCAGAATAAAAATGATGAACGTACCACTACCAAGGAAGCAGTAACAGAAAATAATAAAGAAGCAGAGGATGGAAAAGGTAATAAAAACAATAAATGTATGAATGATTAAGTTGTTGCGATACTCTCGCAATAAGTAAAATTCTCAAAAGTACATTTGATTGAACAACAAAATTGAGATTGCAAAATTCAAAGACAATATAATGATTTGCGAGACTTTCGCAGAGATAATGAATTTTACAGAAAATAATCAGAGAAGAATGACAAAAGAGAAAGGGGTGAACCTTTATGGCGTACACCCTAGTTCGCGAATACAATTTCGCAAGAGGCAAATGTAAGACCTAAAGTACGTCATATAAGGGGGGTACCTGTTGCATGGCTCAGGGAAAGGCTACACCACCCCCGGAACCTGAGTCATGGAGATTTGGGGTCAATAAAGCCCATCCGGGAGAGGCACCTTGGATTCTCAGCTTAAGCATATGACTTGGGTTGGGCGACTAAGGTAATAAGAACTCTCCCAAGGAATGTATATCTGATCAAGGCGTCGAGGTACACGGTTTAGTCAAGAGTGCCAGGGACGTTTGAAACGTACCTTGCCATTCTTGACAAGTCTTGGCTTATACTGCACTCGGCCTGAAGAAAACCCCACTTAGGGTGCAGTCTCGTACCATAAGCCTATAGGTAAAAGGGATAAGAGGCTACGAAAATAACTGGTTGTTGTTAATACTGGATGGGAGGAGCTAACCTTGTATGGTAGAAGTACGCCTCCTTGAAGGGGAAACCAGGGGGGAGATAAGGGCGGCACCCTCCATTAGGGAGATGATAAGTGTCTTAAGACGCAAATGTCATGAGGCTTTTTATTCGCAAGGATATTAAGACTTATCATATTTGTGCAACAATCCTGAAGAGGCAATAATACAAAAGAAAAAGATAAGGCGAGATCAATGGGTTTTCGCATGAAAGTGCGAAAACGTCCTGCGATTTCGTCGCAAGACGGAAATGTCATGGGGCTTTATTTTCGCAAGAATATTTAGGCCTGTCATATTGTCGCAACATTCCTGAAGAGTCCATAATACAAAAGAAAATGTTAAGGCAAGATCAATGGGTTTTTGCATGAACGTGCAAGGACGTCCTGCGATTTTGTCGCAATGACAAGAGGTGGCATAATAAGACTTTTAATTAGGAAGGCAAAATAAGACCACACATGAATGAGATTTTGAAAAGAAACAAAATTTACTTCGCACAAGATTGCGAAGTTATACAATAAGGAAAATTTTATGAAATCTCTCATTTGGATTCAAATAACAGAGGCAAGTATGGGAATGTATGAAATTAGAAAATGTTATTTGCTTCCATATGATAGATTTACTCAAAAATTCAAGAATTAATGATTATATTGATTAACTGTATTGCAAAGAAGAATTGTTCTAATGCAGGTCAAAATGAAAGAAACACAAATATACAGAAAGAAGAAATAAATGTACAAGTATTACAAAGAATCAAAGAAAGAAATAAAGACTACTTCTTGGTTAATCCTTCATTATCTTCATTAGACTTATTCCCTTCTTCGTCTGCGTCAGAATCTTCATCACCATCAGAACTTCCATCACTATCAGATTCTTCATCGTCAGCTTCGTTATCAGAGATAATCAAACTGGGAGTATTATGTGGGATTTCTTCCAAAAGACAAGGATAATCAGAATGTGGGATATTATGATCATCACAAACCATTTGGATAGTTTGATTGCGAAAATGCATAGCATCATTCTGAAAATTCGCAACAGTGATCTTCATTTGATTCTTTAATCTAGAATATTTGTTGTTGCGAGAAGAAAGATTCTTTGCGAGTTCCTCCTTTTCAGCCTCGAGTTCCTCAATATTTTCGCGATATCTATTTTCAGAATCTGCGAGCAAAAGACAATCAATTATTAACTTGATGAGAATTCATAAGAAACAAAAAATTAGTAAAGAAGAGCAGTTAGTAACCTTCTCTGTCAGAAATCATATCTCTAATCAAGGATGTATGTTCAACTTGAAGACTAACATTTACACCTAAGTCTTTTCTAGCATCATCTAAGATTTTCGCAGCCCAAACAAATTCATCCTCACTACTTATAAGAAGACGAGAACGAATTTGATTTACCCTTTCGCAGAGTTCGATATTCTTGCGGTTAGCTTCATCTCGTTCAAGTTGAACTTCAAGAAGAGCCTCTTGGAACCTCGCCAGAGCCTTGGAACCTTGGTCAGAGATGCGATCCTTATCATCTATGAGACCACTAATTTTGGTTCTTAACTCATTGGTTTTTTCTTTAGAATCAAGAAGGAGACGCTTAAATCGATTGGCTAAGCCTAAACTAGATCTATGATCAATTTTTAAGAGGTGAAATTTAGATCTAAGCTCATTTAGAGAAAGAGAAGAAATTCTATCATTCGAGAAGCTATTTAAGGAATTATTAAGACGCTCAAGAAGGGTATAATTATCCAAGGAATTAGGAAATGAACGAAGAAGGGTAGCTTCATCAGAAAGACCATAAATGTCTGCAAAAAGGATCGTTTAAATAAGATAAGACAACAGGATGAATGAATAAAGAGAAAAGAGAAAAATAACATACCGTAAAGCTGATTATTAGCTTGCCGAAGACTATAAATTTTGTTCTTATACGAGGAAGAATCAATTTCTAATTGTCTATTTTTCTCGCGAAGACCTTTAACTTCAGCTTCCAATTCTTCATTCTTTTTGCGAAATTGAAGATTCTTCTTTTCAAGATTTTCACGTCTTCTCTCTAGATCTGAGGCAACAATAAAAGAAGCTTTTCCAGCATGCGAAAAAATATAAAAAATATTAATATAGAAAGAAATTTTGAATTATAACAATGAAGAAGTAAAAGGATAAAAATATACCAGACTATTGAGAGAATGCAAAAAATCGGGAGTCACTGATCTATAAACTCCACGAAGAGAGCTATCACCATCCAGTAAAGGAACATCGCAAAGGGTAGCGAGAGCTTTGCAGATATCTGCGAATTTTCTATCTCCCATTCCTTGTAGAGAATCATAAAAGAGGCCAGATAACTTAGCCATAGAAGATTCAGGTGGAGAATCTTCACTTGCAGCAATATCATCGTTGTCCTCATCACCCTTATCACTTTCAGAATTTTCGTGAGCAGGGATATTTTAAGGGGAAGAATAACGAACTTTCCTTTTCTTTGGAGGAGGACCAGTTGATTTTTCCCTGCGAAGAGCACCTTTACCTTTATCACCAATCTTCGCAACATCAGCAAATTCTTCTACTTCAGCAATAATCTTCACACACAGATAGAAATAAGAAATGGAAGCATGGAAGTAACAGTACTATTTAAAATCATAAGAGAAAATTTCTTACCTCATCTGTGTATGAGCGAAGAGCTAACAGAGTATTAGATTTCCCAATCCTGTTATAACTATGTTTCAGTTTTTGGATCTGCGGAATGTCGCAAGAGTTAGCGAACAGAATAGTAAAAATCAATAAATAAATAAATATAAAATGATTTAAAGGGAGAACATACTTCTTTCTTCTTTTCGGGCCAAGAGAAAACCCAAGGTCGATAAGCAGCGAGATTCGCAGGAAGAATATTTGACCCAACAATGTAGGGTCCTTTTAGCATTAAAGGAAAAACACACCATTTATCATCTTTGGATTGGCGAGGAGTTGTGTTTTTACCAGAATGCCAATCAATATCTTGTATAAGAATTTTGGCTTCATCAATATTATCTTTCCTTTTTAAGCGAATACCCCAGCGAGTATTCTCTTTCTTCATGGAGATAAGTTCGTAGTTCTCAAAGAAATTCGCTATTGTATACTTCTCAGCAACTATCTCTAAGTTTGCGAATTTAGGATCCCTAAGTTCTTTGGAATACATAGATACTTTACCAGCACCACGATTAGTGAACTCTAGCATCAAAGGGATGCAGTCCCCACTCAGTTGGAAGATGGCTCGCGAAAATCCCAAATGAGCGAGAATTTCATAAAATAAAGGAAGATCTGGGTTATAAAGAGGAATAGGGAGACCTGCGAGAATCTGACCTAGCGAAATTATGATCAATTGATCATCACAATATTGATCAGAGAAAAGCTTGACAGAAAGAATTGATTTGGCATTCTCACCAGGAATGGTGGAGAGTGTGAAAACTTTCTCAGCAAGATCTTTTTGGACGTCTTGTAAATTCTTCTCATATCTATGACCACTTGGAGCCATGTTTGAATATAGAGTATGGGAATGTATATAAAGTAAAAGGATTGAAGGAAGAAAAAATTACAGCAGCAGAATTTGCAGAAGAATAACAAAGTTGCAGAGATGAGAGAATAAAAATAGAAGAGAAAGTAAAAAGAAAAGTGGAAAAAGGGGGGAAGAAGAGTATATAAATGAGATTTTTTACTCGAAGAAATAAACACCATTAAGACGAAAAGAAAAGCGGTTACAGAAGACGTGTCAAGAAATAAATGGAAGAGAGAATACGTGTGATAAATGTAGAATATGAAAGGATGAACAGATGCGGCATTTCTCACATCATTCTCTACTTTGTAGAGAAGATATGAGAAGAGGCAAGATGTAGGATCAGAATCTCGCAATGACAATGTTTCAGCGAAATTATCAGTGACACACAATACAACAGCGTCGCAGAACAATTTTAGAAATGATAAAATAAATGACGCCAGCTAAGATCACGAGAAAGATATGATAACCCTGCGAAAATTAGAGAGTTTGCGAAATTAACATCTGTAAGGTTGCGAGAATGTCGCAAACCATATCCGAAAATAAGGGACAAATTAGCAGTCATCCACTATGTATTTCCTTATAAATAGTCGTTCGAATTGTAAAGAGATGGGAGATCTTTTTTTGAGTAAGAAACAAGTAAATAGGAGAGAGAAATTTTAGAGCACAGATCATTCTTGAGTTCTTTATCTTTTCTTGTAAGAATATCCAAAGATTAATCAATAAAATTAGGAATATAAACATAAAATGAGTTGATTAATAATGAAATCACATGAAGAGTGTAGTGTAGGATTTCCTGCAACTACAGAAATAAGGAAGGCATTTTTCTTCGCAAGAGAAGAATAAGATTCTTCTAATTTGGAATATTTTTCTTTAAGTTGATTCGCCTTTACACTTAAAGCTATTCTACCTTGAATGAGTGTATCTTTTTCAGCGATAGATGACTCTGTTACTTCTTTAAGTTCATTTCTCAAAGAGCGAAGAGATTGCTCTTGGTCATCACATACTCTTTGAAGAATACTAAGTTTTTGCGAAGATATCGCCATCTTATTTGAATAAGTTCGCTTCTCTTGAGATAAGGTTTTATTCTCATCTGATAAAGTTTCCATCCCTAAATTAGCTTTAGTTAAAGAATAAGAAAGACGAGATACTTCATTACTTAATAAATCTTGTCTTTGAACTAATTGGGTATTTTCATTGGTAAGATTATTTATATGATCAAGAGAATATGAATAGAGGTTATCTATTTGGTTATATTGATCCATCAAGATTTCTTTATCAACACGGGCTTCTTCAACAGCAGATTCAAATTGATATCTCTCCATTATTTGTTTCTGGTTTAAAGCTTAACATGCGAAAGAGGGATTTCAAGGATAATTAAATATGGGAAGGATAAAACCATTAAAAAGGCAAATTAAAGACACAGATAAGAAAATCATACCTCTCAATTCATCATTCTTCTTGCGAAGATTGTCACGATCCAGCAAAACATTCTGAAGCTTCTGATTTTCGAGACGAATAGCATTACATTCTTTTCCAAAGCTGTCTGCGAAGCAGCTCTGTTAGAACCCAAATGCTTGCTCATAATTTCGCAAACATTAGACTTGATAGGATTAATAGAAGACTTCTTGACATCATCCAGAACTTCAGATAAAACTTTGAAGGCAATATCTATCCCTTCCACAGTTTCTTTCGAAAGAGGAAGAGACTTGGGTAGAGAACTGGTTGAGATAGAAGGTTGAGAAACATTCTCAATGGGAAGAGAAGAGGTTTCATTCACAGAAGGATCAACAAGGGGGGTTTCAATCATTGAAAGGTCAGCTGAAGAAATGAAGTCTGAGGCAGCTTTTTCGCGAATTAGAGATAAAGGTTTATCTTGCGAAGATGTCGCAGGAGATTTAGAAGAGATGAGTAAGTGGAAGGGAACAGAAGTTGGAACAGTTTTAAGGTGGCTAGATTTCTTGAGAGGTTTATTAACATCTTTATCACCCTGCGAATTACAATCCAGATAAGAAACAGAGGCAACAATATTGTTATTAGAAAAGGATATTGTTTCTTACTACCTTCTCATTCGCAGACTTTCTTTTATGCGCAACAACCTTATGCTGCGATTTGGGAATGTTAGGGTTCTGAACTGTAAATCTAGTGTTGGAGGCGCTTTTGCTGAAATAAGAAGAGTATGGGAATCACATAAACAACATCAAATAAGGCAATAAACAAGATCAATTTCAACAAAATTCATAAAGAAGAAAAAATAAAACTAACCTTGATGAATCCATGGAAAACAATAGCAGGGAGATTGTTTCGAAGAAAATTACGAACTATGAAGATCTGCAGAAGAAATAGTATGAAGATGAAGAAGAACTTAAAAAGATTGAAGAAGAAAGAAGAAAAGTTGCAATAATGGAATTTGCAGAAGAACGATGAAATTGCATAGAAAATAAAAAGAATCTCGCAGCGACAATATTTCAGCGAAATTATCAACAACACAATACAACAGCGTCGCAGAACAATTTCAGGAAGAATAAAATAAATGACGTCAGCTAAGATCAAGAGAAAGATGTGATAGTCCTGCGAAAATTAGAGAGCTTGCGAAAATTAATATTTGTAAGGTTGCCAGAATGTCGCAGATCATACCCGAAAATAAAGGACAGATTAGCTGTCATCCACTATGTATTTCCCTATAAATAGTCGTTCAAGTTGTAAAGAAAGGAGAAAGATCTTTTTTGAGTAAGAAACAAGTAAATAGGAGAGAGAAAGTCTAGAGCAGAGATCATTTTTGATTTCTTTATCTTTTCTTGTAAGAATATTCAAATGTTGATCAATAAAATTAAGAGTGTAAACCTAAAAAATGAGTTGATTAATAATGAAATCATATGAGGGGTGTAGTGTAGGATTTCCTGCAACTACAAATACGCCAGTTTTGTAGCATATTTGGGACCTAATTAGCGGATATATTTGCCAAATTCTTTATATTGTGTTGCACCTTTGGGACATGAATAGATGACATCTGAAGAGCTCTATTTTTTATACATTGTTTATGCGACACAAATTTTTGCAATGCTAGTGTTTCTTAATTACGAGTTAGGTGTACATTAGACATTTATTTGCATTATATGGATGTGTAACTCTCAGTTACACAAGTCAGGTGCATATCTAACTCTCAGTTACACTATTCAGATGCATTTGTAACTCCTAGTTACACTATTCAAAGGAAAGTTTATTCCCAGTAATCTTATTCCCTAAGGAGGGAGAATTCTAAACCTACTGCCCTCCATGGATTTTTTATTCCCTTTCTTTATGGGAATCCTAATCCTAACCGCCCTCTATTCCTTTTTCCAGACATGGTAATGGAATTATATTACCAGGAAGCTGATTCCATTCTCTCTAACCAAATACGTCATACATGTGTAACTCCTATTTACACTTGTCAAGTGCATGTAAAACTGGTTATACATTGTTGTGTGTATTGTTCTTTTTAATCTCATAAAAGCTTATTGCTTTCTGTTATTCTTCAGATTGCCAATAACTCAATAAATTGACTGCTTATTTATGGTATTTTTGTAAGATGGTTTTCCTAGAATTGGAGTTGGCGCTGAAACAATGAAATGAGGAATAGGAGGTGGAATTCATAATTGAGTAATTGTGGAATTTCAAAATGGAATCGAGGACCAAGTGAAGAAGATTGTTGACACATTAATGGTGCTGAAATTGCATCCATAGATGTTGTTGGTGAATGTATGTACTGATAATGTTGTGAATGCGCTATTACATTTGTCTTTCTATAGATTAAAAGTATTTAAATGTAGTTGGGAATGTTTTTTGTACAAAGGTTGTGGTCAGTCCTCCATTTGTGTTCCTTACCTCGGCTAAAATTTCAGTGTATCATGAGATTCAAGTGGCTGCTTGCTGGGTGAAGAAATGAAGTGCTTTCACTGGTGAAGTTAGGCATGTAGTGTTCATCCTTTGTGCATTTGATTATTTACTTTGTAAATATGATCATCATCTCATATTTGATTGAATTTATCCATCCATCCATCACTACTAGCCATATGCATGTGTAACTCCTAGTTACACTAGTAATATGCATGTGTAACTGAAAGTTACACAAGTCAGATGCATGTGTATCTCCTAATTACACATGCTATATGCATGTGTAACTCTCAGTTACATAAGTCAGCTGGTGTAAGCTTACACGATGATATGTCTCTACATGATTCTTGGTTCATTTATGGTCAATGTATGATGAAAAATATTGAATGGTGCTGGCAATAATTTTAATTGCTTTATTTGTTTTTGGATTGTTTTTTGTAGTGGATTGACTACCCCAAACTACACAGAGCTTGTTCAATAGTATCATAAGTACAAGGATCAAGGTTTGTGTTTCGATTTTTAAATGCCAATACCTTTGGTTTATTTCATTTGAAACTTATACAAGCAATTCACTTGACTTGATTGATAGACTAGCTTTGGAAATTAATATCATGAGATATATTAACATATTTAAACTGAACCAAAAATGTCGTTAATGTGAAACCAATCCATTGAATCTGTATTTTGATTTGCGGTTTTGGATGATAGCCATAAGAAGTTTGTTCGACTTGTTTCATTTCATCGATGGCTTCTGTGAGGTTTCTGTTATTATAATTACTAGCTGGATGTTTAGTCGGTTAATGGGATGTTTTAAAGGGTCTGACTACTGAGTCGTCTGTTATCTTAAAAGGTTTAGACATACTTTCATTCCCATTGCATTGTAACTGCAGATTACACAAGCCATACACATGTTTAAAATAGTGTCCCTCTATCTAGGCATGCATGATGCATCTTATTTCACTGATTGTTGTAGTAGCATTGATGTTTTTACTGGCTTCACATTTGGATTTTAGGCTCACTTAAGACTCGCATAAAATGCATTGCCGAAAGTTTTTAATTGAGTGTGTAACTTCGGCTTACACATGTTATATGCATGCGTAACTTTAAATTACATATGTCGTATGTAACTTTTGTTTACACATCTAGGTTAGTGTATCTGACCGAAGTAAGCTTGTAATGGTCTGAGGAGGAGCTAGCTTAGAGAAGAATATGAGTCTCCCCTATTTAAATTTAAGCTTTCCAAAAACATTTTCTTTTATGATTTTTCCTAAATTTAAAAAGAGATTGTTATCACTTTGGTATGTTTTATGAGCACTTGTTGTGAGTTTGCAAAAAATTTGAATTCTTTCTGCAAAGTTGTTTCTTAAGATCTGGTTTTAGTTACTTGATTTCACATCTTCTTATAGATAACATGTTGCAATCTCCTTTTCATTTGCAAGATGACAAGCACAAAAAAGAAAAAAAAAAGAAGAAAAAAAGAGTGCACCAGACTATTCTACCACTAGAACATTGAGATTTGCTGATATTCACTAGTACTGTAGAGACTAGAGATGCATAGGTAGATGGTGAAATAGGAGCCCAATCTTCCTCAAGGATTCCATATTGACTCAAGGATTTAGCTAATTAGCTTGTATTTCTCCAAGCAAATTAGTCGCCTGTTTTTTGATAAACGGAAAAATTACTATAATTGATAAATGGACAAATTATTGTAAGTGAATATTAAATTAATACATATATTTTTTGTATGTGTAGTTTTGATATATAACTGATGAGTACACATTCATATGCATGTGTAACTTTTTATTATACATGACATATGCATGTGTAACTTGTAGATACACATGCCATACGCATGTGTAACTTCTGCGCACACATGTCATACACATGTAATCATGTTATCCCATATGTATGTGTAACTACTGAGTACACATCTATATACAAGTGTAACTTTGCATTACACATGCCATATAGTTGTGTAACTTATGGATACACATGCCATATGCATGTGTAACTTTTGTGTACACATCCATATGTTGGTGGTGGTCGGCGGTGGTTGGCGGTGGTAGTGGTGGTCGGAGGTGGTTTGACAGTGGTGGTCAGAGGTGGCTGGTGGCGATGGATGTAGTGGTCGGAGTTGGTTGGAACATCATCATACTATATTTTAATAATTTTGGGCCTACATTTAATTTTTATTTAATTATGGGTTTGACAATATGCATAAGGATATCAACGTCTTTTAATATTTTGGGACCTAGATTTTTAAGCTTTTTTTAATTAAGGACTTGATATTATGTGTAACCCATGGATCAGGCCTTAGCCTTATTTTCCCATTTGAATAACCGGTAACATAATCCCGGGTAGGCCTGTAGGGAAAAACTCAAATGGAAAATTTAGCTAAGGCCCCATGGATAATCCGTAATATCAGGCCCCTAATTAAAAGATATATATATTCAGGCCCAGATTTAAATATATTTTTATTTTATATTGCAATGACCTAAATACCTTTTAGTTTATATATGCTTAAACTTTTTTTTTTTCAAATCAACCGACCATTTTTGTGCTTAGGAGAGAGAAAGTAGGTAGAGAAAACAAAACAAGTCAAGAGAAAAAAAAACTAAATCTGAGAAAACCATGAAATTGTTCAAATATTTCGAACCAAAGCAAAAACAATACTCCAGAAAACAAATCGATCGATTGAAAAAAACTAAAGAAAAAATCAGAAACATGAAAGGAAAAAAATAAGGATGCCGAAAACGAAGACCGTTGATCATCATATTTGTTTCCTTCGATTTTAACGATATTCTATGCTTTATGTTTTGATATTTGTTTATTTGAATTTGACAATGTTGTTATGGTTTCGAATTTAAAGATGTTCTTCTTATTGTTAAAATTTGGCTTGTTTCTTGATCTTGCTTTTTTTATCTTCCTCATCTAGGAAATCAAATCGAAGTTGTTATATGAGAAGTTCTATGTTAATTAGCTTGTATTTCTGGTTATGGCACTCTTCTTATAGTGGTGGTAGTGGTTACAAGAATGTTGATGGTGCCGATGGTAGTGATGGCGTAGATCAAGTGAAATTGAGATTGGAGTGAAATCGGTAGTTTGAAAGTGAAGAACGAAGATCAACATCGAGTGATCCACCTATAAAATTTGATTAAGAGTTATGTTTTTTTTTTGTCTACATTGAGTAATTATTTTGTTTCTACATTGAAACTGTAATTTTGTTATTGTAAGATGAATTTTGTTACGTGGTGATATGCAACATGTGTAACTTTCATCTACACATCCAATTAACATGTGTGAAAAAGCGGGGGTCTAACAACCTCACCCAATATTTCGTTTAGGCGATCTGTATGAACAAACTCCAATATAATTCCAAGAGAATCAACTAGACAGTCAGACTCAATCAATGGAAATATATCCAAGAGTGGTATCTTTGTTTCACAATGTAATCAACAAATCAAACAGATAGAAAACCTCGAGCCCAATTATTATGTGAAACAACTTGAACGGTAAAAAAGATCAATGTTCAAGTGTCAATCAATTTATATCAACAACCAAAGGTTGGATTATCTAATTGATTGAACTACGCACAACCTGTGATATTTCAATTATATAAACAAATATAATGCGGAAAAGAAATAACACAGACACCAGAAATTTTGTTAGCGAGGAAACCGCAAATACAGAAAAACCCCGGGACCTAGTCCAGATTTGAACACCACACTGTATTAAGCCACTACAGACACTAGCCTACTCCAAGTTAACTTCGGACTGGAATGTAGTTGAGCCCTAACTAATCTCACACTGATCAAGGTACAGTCGCGTTCCTTACGCCTCTAAATCCCAGCAGAACTCTGCGCACTTGATTCCCTTAGATGATATGACCCACAACTAAGAGTTGGTACGACCCAAAATCGAAGAATTGATAAACCAATCTGTCTCACACAAAAAATTCTATTGAATAGATAAATATGTATCCCACAGAAACAATGATCTCACAATGAAAACCACTCCCCCTTACATAATGATCCGTAAACCATATGTATTTGTAATGTTAACTACACATTAATTCTCCCCCTTTCTATCAATATAAATTGGCAAAGGTACAAAAAATAATGGGATCATAATGAAATTCTCATAGAGATACTTCATGACTAAAAGAGAACATACCAACTTTGTTTCGATGGTTTCACATTGTCGAAACTTAGTGTATTCATCAATGAGTTTATACAGATACAAGAAAACTCCTACAATATTCCACAGCCGCATTCGCCACAAAGATTTGACAATTGAGCACAAGTTCAATTAAGAACTCTCTCCCATAAAATGTCATTCCCGAGAGAACAACAAGAGCGGCCTTGCTTTTGAAAGAAAAAAAGGATTTTTTTGGACATTAACAAATTACATGAAATATGAATTTGTATCCAGAAAACTCAATTAAATTAACCACAAGAGAACCCATGATTAATTTAATCGTAAATGCTCAACATAAGAGAACTTACGGAGCCGCACAGTACTTTCACATAGACTTAGATCAGGGAAAGATCAATACTGCTGAATATTCATAGATTCATTCTATTTTTCATCAATATTTGCATAAAGACATATAATAGACTTAATATTTGCAATCAAAAGTTCATCTTATCTTCCATCAATATTTGCATAATGACATAATAGGCTTAACTTTTGACATATATGGGACAATTATAGTTCACGGACGCAAACATACATATCGCATAACAATTTTTGCAATATATAAAACCAATAAAGATTAATACTGCAAAATTATCTTCCAAATAAACTTTAGAATTTAAATAAATAAATCTAAAAACATTGCAAGATGAAAATCGTTGGCAGTAGCTATGTGTGCTCACAATAATTTCTATTCCAAACCCTAGTTATCCTTCTTAAAACAGAAGAATAAATTCTCATAATAAGTTTCCTAGATAAAATAACTCTAAAAACAAAAACCGATCACAAGCTAAATCAAAGTTCATGTTCGGAAGCTTCACGGGTTTCAAGGCATTTGAGCTTGTGATTGACAACTTCAACCGCTTCTTCGGAGACGGTATTCTTAATGAGAATATCCTTAACATGTGTCTTCATGAGAGCAAGGTCAGAATTAACCTTTTTCAACTCAGTTCGTAACACATCAAGACCCTTCATGGTGTCAACAAGCTACAGTTTTGCATCCTCAAAGTGTAATAAAATCAAGAACCACTTCAGCAGAAATCTCTTCATCATCCTCAATGTCTGAATAAATATCAGGTGACTGAGAAGAGAGATCGTCAACTTCTAAAAGAGTTCTTTTCTTCTTCCCTTTGGACTCGAAACCAATACCTTTATCAAGAAAACCTCTTGCAAAACCACAAGTGCGAGAAGGAGAAGACATTCTTGACAAAGAGAAAATATCCTAGAGTACGCGTACATGACTTAATAGGATTGGTATTTAAATGGTTTCTTAGGGATGACAACTTTTAGTGTTTCTACAGACAGTTCGTGACAAGTAAGTCATGGGTACCCATAGAACACAACTCGAACCCAAAATAAAAACAAAACTAAAACCATAACATACCCTTTTACAAGGTAAAACAAAACAGTATAATTTTGCTATGTGAAGATTTTTTTTCACAATATTTGGCTCAATAAATTTATATTTCCACAGAGAGAAAAATTTAGAGCACAAGAGTAGCAGGCAACTTGGTTGCAAAATATTTTTTTCTTTCCAAACAACGAAGATATTCACGAGACACAAACAATACTTAGGTAAAGCTGTCAGTAGATAATAGTTTTCCTATGGACGATAAGAAAATAGCTCGACTAATTAGAGAGCATTTTACCAATAAGTATACCTGACCATATCTCACTCAACCAGGATTATTTTTGTGTGAGTGAGATTTCAACCTTGTGATTAATTATCACAAGTATGAGCCCTAAGCTCATTAAATGAATGGTATTCACGGTTGAGTCCCTTTTTCTTTCCGATTCTAGGAGAGACCCCGTTTTGATGTAAAAAATTATCGTAAACTTGCTGTCATCAAAACATGAGACAAGGTTAGAGTCCTTACCAGAAGAAGTATGTATGGAGGATTTTGACAGCCTATTGATGAGATCCTTGTATCCTTTAATTATCATATTAAGGTTGCCCTTCATAACTCCATTATTACTTCCATCTACAGGAGCCATTTTCACATCTTGAACATCATTCTTCACATTAGGTTGAAAAGAACCTTTCTGAAGTCTCCTTGAATGATTTGTATTAATGCTACAATTGGTTCGAACGTTCGATGAGCAAATTGAACTGACTTTCCTGGAAGAATTCACAGGGTGATTACTAAAACCAATAGGTTTAAACATCCGAATGTCAGTTACACCTTTAAGTATTAAATCTACGGTGTGCTGAAGTCTACAAAAGTAATTGTCATTGGGATTCAGTTTTCTCTTCTGTTAAACATGTCTTTTTGTATCACAAAAAAGACATACTTTCTGATCATCAGAGTGATTAGAGTGTGTAGCATTAGAAAATTCGTTAGAAGATTTCTTCCTTCCATAAGACGTGGTAAATCCATGATTAGTGGAAGAACCAAGCACTTATTTATCAATAGGAAGGGTTTGCAGTTTAGCTTCTGAAGTTGTATTCATTATCACAGCAGAGTCAGAAGTATTTGGTATGACAGACTCCCCAGAACGACTTTTATCTTGAATAAAGAGATTACTCAATAGTCATTCAATTTCACAGGCATTTTCTTTGAGTTTATCCTCGAGTAAGGTTCGTGATGAACAAACTACAACTTTTTCCTCACTAAGAGCCTTTAGTTGGGAATCACGATCTTTTACCATTGTATTAACCATGTCTTTCAGCCTATTGATTTCAACTTCCTAGATTCCAACAAGTTTTAGAATCGCTGCACTTTTTCGGGATGCTTCCCTTTTACTTTAGAATCGGATTCGTCAGTAAGAACCTCAGGGTAACACATACCAATACTTGTCTGTTTCATTGGAAAGAATGTTCATCTACATGTGAGATCTACAAGTCTTTCTCTTTTTATAGATTTCATCGAAACAAAACTTTTGTCTCTGGTGATGCGTTTATCAGAGATAGCACTTCTGTCCATAGAGTCAGATCGCTATAAACACAAATTTATAAGGTCTTAAACGTGTTTTCCTGCTCTGATACCAATCGAAAAAGTGGGGATCTAACAACCTCACCCAATATTCGTTTAGGAAATCTATATGGACAAACTCCAATATAATTCCAAGATAATCAACTAGACAGTCATACTCAATCATGGAAATATATCCAAGAGTTGTATCTCTGTTTCATAATGTAATCAACAAATCAAATAGATAGAAATCCACGAGCCTGATTATTATGTGAAACAACTTGAACGATACCAAAGACCAATGTTCAAGTATCAATCAATTTATATCAACAACCAAAGGTTGAATTATCTAATTGATTGAACTACGCACAACCTGTGATATTTCAATTATATAAACAAATATAAGGCGGAAAACAAATAACATAGACACCAGAAATTTTGTTAATGAGGAAACCGCAAATGAAGAAAAACCCTAGGACCTAGTCCGTATTTGAACACCACACTGTATTAAGCCTCTACAGACACTAGCCTACTCCAAGTTAACTTCAGACTGGAATGTAGTTGACCCCTAACCAATCTCACACTGATCAAGGTACAGTCGCGTTCCTTACGCCTCTGAATCCCAGCAGGACTCTGCGCTCTTTATTCCCTTAGTTGATCCCACCCACAATTAAGAATTGCTACGACCCAAAGTCGAAGACTTGATAAACCAATTTGTCTCACACAGAAAAGTCTATTGAATAGATAAATCTGCCTCCCATAGAAATAACTGGAAGTTTTGTTCCGTATTTTGATAAATCAAGGTGAACATGAACCATTTGATACACCAGACTTAAATTCCCGAAGAACATCCTAGTAATATCAATCACCTCACAATTAATCGTATGGTAGCGAAACAAGATATTGTGGAATCACAAAGGATGAGACGAACATGTTTGTGACTACTTTTTATCTTGCATATCGAAGATTAAATTTCGTGATCTTAAAGATGATAGTACTCAATACGATAGAAAACAGCAAGATCAGAACATGTAACTATAAAAACAATAGTTGGGTCTGGCTTCACAATCCCAATGAAGTATTCAAGTCGTTAACTTATAGGGTTTTGGAAAAAACCTAAGGTTAAAGGAGAATCGACTCTAGTTGCAACTAGTATCACACAAGAGGTGTGGGGATTAGGTTTCCCAGTTGCTAGAGTTCTCCCTTATATAGTCTTCAAATCAGGATTTGCAATCAATGTTACCTGGGTAACAAAGCATTAAATATTCATCGTTAGATGAAAACCTGATTAGACTCAAGCTAATATCTTCCAACCGTTAGATCGAACTTAGCTTATTACACAAAAATGAAAAGTGACTTCATTTAGATATGAGTAACTGTACCTAAACGTGTACACCTTTTTGGCTCAACAATAGTTAACTGAAGTTAGCCATTAGAACACTTTCATATCAACCTTATTCATCTTAACCATTACTAGTTCAAATGACTCAAAGGAAACTAGTTCTAGAGTTGTTCAATTGTTTATATTCTCATAGAAGTATACAAGACACAATTGAAGCAAAATCGATTTTGATTCACTCGAATCAATTCATGAACATTATAGCCACAGTTTTCAAAAGATTGTATTCCTCGATATATAAATGTATTGGTTCATGAACAAACCGATTTTAGAACATAACCTACTCAAGTATGCAAACGGGTACGCATACCTAAGTGGCCGAACTAAGTTTAGGTTCGCTAGTATGCGAACGGGTACGCAAACCTTCCAAACTCAGTTGAATTTCCGGACATGAACTTTACGCCAGTACTCATCGGGGTATGCATACTAAGTTCTCGGACTTCCACTAAACCAACCAGTACACGTACGGGTATGCATACTATGGTTTCCGGACTTGGAATAACTTGCAACAGTTAGCATACAAGTACGCATACTGTGTTATATCCAATCATGGTTAATTGTTCTTAACTCCCATGTCAATCATTGAAACATTCTTAGAAGACGACAATAGTTGTCTCACACAAACTATTAGCTTCAAAGTAATTTTCAAGTGATCGAATGATCAATACGAAACATTCCGAGTCTACATCAAATGACTATCTCACACAAATCATGTAAGATGTTACCAGGCGATTTTCACATGATCATCTTTTGATTTTCGTCAAGAATATAAGATGAACTTGGTTAAAGCGAAATCTTACCAACACATATTTTGATAAATATGTAAGCGAGTTAAACTCAGCTCGAAATATCAAATGTGTATAACCGAAGCTATACGACTTTTGTCTCAAATAGGAGATAGAGTATATAGACTTTTGAGTGATAGATAAGTTCAAGTCTCCACATACCTTTTGTTGATGAAGTTCCACAAGCTCCTCTTAGAAGTTCTTCGTAAATTCAATTGATGAACGCCGTGAATTCTAATGCTCAACTACACTTTCTATCATAATCCAAGACTTAGCTATAAGTAGACTAGAAATCAAGACTTATAGTTTTGGAAACTAAACTAGAAAACAAGCTTGAGATGCCAACGCTTGCGAGTTCGACCGAGCAGTGCTCTAACAATGTGTAACTTGCGTTTACACATCCAATTAGCATATATAACTCGAAGTTACACATAAATATAGCTTCTTCCAGTTCTGAGTCTGTTTTTTCTTCCAATTAGTATTGTAACTTGTGTCTACATATCTAGTAGTCATGTATAACTTGCTTCTACACATCCAATTAGCATGTGTAACTCGCAGTTGTGCATAAATATAGCTTTATCCATTTCTGAGTCTGTTTTTATTTCAATTAACACATGTAACTTGCGTCTGCACATCCAATTAGCATGTATAACTTGCGTCTACACATCCATATAGCTTGTATAATTGATTCCTGGATTTTCCATGTCTGAGTCTGTGTTTTTTCTTTTTAACATGTGTAACTTGCAGCTACACATCCAATTAGCATGTGTAACCTTCATCTACACATCCATATAGAAGTTACACATAAATTTTGTTGTGTAATAAGAGAGTACACATACATTTAACTTGCGTAATCAGCAGATACACATGCATTTGGCATTTGTAATCATAAGTTACACATGAATTTGTCTTATGTAATCAATATCATACAATAATTCATATAGTTGTCAGGTACAAAATGAAGATATTAATGATTGTTATGACACAAGTATTTAGTATTAACACATACAACTATGGTTGAAAAATAAAACTAGCAACTATTTTTATTTACAAAAAGAACAAAATTTTCAATCCAATATTGGAATCACAAATAAAAGCTTGCCACATACAAATCACCATGAAAACCTGTGTGAGTCAAAAGAGAGCAAATAAGATATAAGTTTCAGTAACTTTGTTGTGAGTAACTCTTCCATCGCAATGAGGCCCTTCCATGGAACCTTGTTCCATAGATTCACAATTGCCTCCAACACATAGACACCTACAAAAACAAAATTACAAACACCAAACAAATCATCAACAAGTACCACTTCAAAAAAAAAAAAACGATTCTAGATCAACTGGTACACATCCAAAAATGCATGTGTAATCATAATTTACACATGAATTTAGCATGTGTAATTAAAAGTTACACATGAATTTGGCATGTGTACTCGGAAGTTACACATGCATATGACATTTGTACTCGGTAGTTACACAACAGGTACACTAGCAAAAACAAGTATCATCGATACAATTCAAAAAGCAAGTATCATCTATATAATTCATCGTTATCATATATACAACCCAAAAGCAAGTATCATATATATATATCATTCATTGCAGTAATAAACGTCACAAAAAATGGCAGTAAATGAATAAATTATATAAAAAAAACACCAGAAACTACAAGCATTTCTAGCAATTTAGCTTGTATATCCAGTAGTTACACATGCTATTTTGCTTGTGTATCCGGCATCTAAACACCAACTAACCTGCAAAATCAACACATAAGGTAACATATTATTATCATGTGTAACAAGTATCTACAAACCCATTTAGCTTGTGTACCTAGAAGTTACACATCTTATCAACATGTGTAACTAGTAGTTACACCTCCATAATCTACCGACGCTAGTTTCACATTAGACTAACAAATGCCTAAGCATACATTTTCAACTGTAAAGACCAAAAGATCTTCATTGCTCACCTTGACAGTAGGAAACATCCTCATCTATCCAGGAATAAACTATTAGAATATCCCGAAGTTTTGATAAATGTGCATGCTTTTCATATTAAGCTAGTTTTCTGTGAGAGCACGCAGACCACATTGAGGCCTGCATAGACATCAACTAATCCATAAAAGGTTATAATAATTTAGAAATTACTTTCATAGAAATATATATTGAGATACCAACAATCTAAGCACTCCTAAACAAACTCAATAGTATAAACACTCCTAAAACAAGCTCAATAGTCTAAAAACTCCTAAAACAAGCATGTGTAATCAAACTGATACAACATTCAATACCCAGGTTGCAACTAGTTCAGGCTTATATCCAATTTTAATAAACTGAACTACGCATCATTAACATGTACAATTAGCATATAATTAGCATGTATAATTAACAATTACACATCCAATTAGCATGTGTAACTAGTGAGTGTGCATCCATATAGCTTGCGTACTTGTAAAGTATGAAATCTCAAAGCTAATAGTCCCTATCAAACTATACAATTGTGGATATTTCATTCGGTGTTTGCATGTGTAACTTTTGGTTACCCATATCATATGCATGTATAACTTCAAACTACATGTAGTGTACAAGCTTGTGTAAACTTCCTTTTAATCTCTCATGCTACATAAATGTAAGTGTAACTTCTGGTTACACATATCATATGCATTTGTAACTTCAGACTACACAGTAAAAACCAACAAAATATTAGCTTAAACAGATGAATCAACCTATTCAAAAAAATATTAGCTCAAACATGTATCAAACAATAACAACATCAAAAACTTCAGTATATCATTTATCTATAAAAAAAATGAACAATAATACAAGTTATCATGATGCTTAACAAATCAAAACAACAACAACACCAATCCATATGAAGAAACATCAATAAAAATACATAATCAAACCTGAAAAATAAAAATAAATAGCATGAACATACTTGTTTACAATTTGAATAAACCTATTTAAATTTCTTCTTCAACCAAACTGAAATTGCCTAGAAAAAAATACCAAAACAAATCAGAGAACAAGAAAACCTCTACTATCAAAAACTAACCCTAAAAAAATCAAAATAGGAATATAAAATCGAACAAATCGTACCTAAAACAACAACAACAACAACAACAACAACAACAGAAAAACAAACAATAATCAAAACGTACCTGGATTGGTTCGAAAAAATCATGTTGTTTTCCTTCTCCGATCTGAATAGAATGAATTAAAACAAAGATCTAACCAAATCTTATAATCAAACTAACAAAAATAGAACACGTTTAAGTTTAAGTTTCTCACTGAAGGATGAAAACCTTAGATGTAGTAGCTTCAAACCAGTTAAAACCTAGATTAAAAAATGAAAAATCAAATCAAATCAAATCGATTGATTAGAATTCGTACATTAACTGATGATCAGTTGTTAAACCTATTGAATCATAGAAGAACAAAAGAAACCACAGGGAGATTGATTGAAGATCTTGTTTGTTCTTCTTCCCAGATCCGTGTAAGACTAAATCAATTGATTCAAGGTTAACTGAAGAGTGATAAATTAATTAATCGAACTACAAATTAATCTGAATGAAGAAGAAAAGAAAACCCAAAAGAAATCGCCGGAGCTCTGGAGTTGAAGAGAAAATCTTCAAATGATTTCATTTTCTGTTTTTGTTCTATAAGAAATAGAATATATAGTGAAGGGTAATTTTGGTAACAAAATTTTAGATTTTTTTTATGACTGTTCATGGCCGGTTTTGGTTCGGTTTCTAGCCAAACCAAAACCGAAACCAATACTATCGGTTTCCAAAAATCTAAACCAAACCAATCCATTAACCATTGGTTCGGTTTCCAAATGGTTCCAGCCGGTTTCAGTTTGTCCCAGTAGTTTTTGGTTAACCAATAATTATGTCAAACCAAAAAAAAAAATTACACAAATTTACGGAAAAAAAATCGTAGCTGCAGATAGTATTGGTTTACAAAAATTAACAGACAAAAAATAAATAAAAAGAATATCAAGAATAGTTAAAGCTTACTCTAAATCTATAGATCAAAAGAAGATATATAATATATCTTAATTTAGTTAATGACAAACAAAAAAGAAGGAAGACGGAAAGAAGAAAGTCGAGTAGCAGCACTGGTTGCTGTAGTTGGGGGTGGAGAAGGGAGGCCACTGAGAGAATGAGAAAGAGAAAGAGGGAGAGTATCATAATGAAATATTAGATTTAGGGTTTCTATTTATCCTCTAAATCAATGGGTAGAATCTAATACTTGTAAATCAACTATAGAAACTAAATTTAAAAATTAATCGGTTTTGCAATGGTTTTTGGTTCGGTTTTAGATGTCAAACCAAACCAAAACCAACACTATCGGTTTTCCACTTTCTACACCATAACCAATCCATTAGTAAATGGTTCGGTTTGGTTTCTTCCTAATTGGTCTGGTTCGGTCCGGTTCCAGCGAAAAACCGAAACCATGTTCAGCCCTAGTCGTGATCAGATAAAACTTCAAAATATGTCCCCAAAATTAAAAGTTTTGGGCCTAGGAATAACAAAATCTCAAAATATGAAGTTGGGAATGAAAGATCCATTTTGTGGGGTTTCTTAAAGTATGACCCATTTAGTATGGGGTTTACAATAGTATTCACAAAATCAAATGCCAAACTAGAAAGTAGAAAACACCCAAAATTAGCTAAACAGTCTGCAATCGTTCTACTTGAACAGCTGAGTAACAGCTACTTGCCCGCTATGCTACCGTGGCAATGATTTGTTGGAGGGAGGGATCGTTTATTGTTGACACGTCATAATAACTAAAGAAAATAAAAGCAATTAAATGAGCCATGGATTTTCTGAACGGCTAAAATTAATAACACCATTCCTGTTTTTTTTGTTCCTTTCGTTAATATGAATATCTTTCACGGTAATCTTGACAATCCATGCCCCGGATTCTACCTTTTTCATCTTTTAAGAATACTTTTCTTAACTAATCAAGTATTATAAGCCGTCCGTCATTCTGATTTTAATCAGTAGGTATCGATTTTGATTCTCTATACATGCTACCATCTCAATGTAGATGAATAATATTGGGACAATTATAAACAATGATGAAAATGGAGGATTTTGGAGGCAAAAAACAACAACATACGGCTTGCTTATTCATGATGTGAAACCTGATTTATCTCAAACTGTACTCGATGTTCGGTAACAACCAATTATGTAAGGTTTAGGTGATCTCTGTTCAGACTGTAACTTGATTGGTGTTCAAATGTAACGATGACGGAGAGAAATAAGGATATACACAAACCTCCCTATTATTTTGAAACGGACCGAGTAATACATAAAAATCTGCAATTTTTTCAAATTGATTTGCGTGACGTGGAAAGAGAAAGAAATCCCCTTTTTCCTACACATGATGCCACATATGGGTCGCTGTTATTTTCAGCCGTCAATCAGCTGTTCATGTAGCAATTTTGAACAGTGTATAAATTTCATAATCAGATCTCGTAGGGCACGAGTGACCCATCCCAATCAAATTGGGCGACCCTAATTAAGGCACTACTAATATTCGGCAGAGTTAGATTTATTTAAATCAACTACTTTCGAACAACCTGTTAGCTAGTTTTCAAGTACTAGTACTGAAACTCAATTGAAGAAGTAGGTGGGAAGTGGTCGGCTTCTAAGCGGGCGCGTTCAGCATGTAGTTGGAAAAACCATTCGCAATGCATGTCTGTAGCATTTATGGCATGTTCTCATCCAAAAAAAAAAAAGCATTTATGATATTGGTGTACTTATTATTACAGATACTTCGACGAAAATTATTATGGAGGGACAGATTTTTTTTCCATTGAACACCGCATCACAGGTACTGTTATAACCAGCTTTACCTCAACGATAGAACATCGCAATGCCATTGCATGCTCGATGCACTAGTATTCAGCAACGAACGGATAATATGTGAAACAGTGAGACAACTAAAATAAATTGAAATTTATATGTATGAGCTATTTTACTCACGATAAACAGTTCTTTATCCAATAGACTCACTCATATATAGCAACACAAACAGACACACTAGCTTACCTCTTCAATGAGGTTGCTTCTCTTTTACTAGTACGTTTTAAAACAGACTAAATGTAGAAATAGTTTGACATTTTGGGTGTCTAAAATCAGGGTGAAGTTTGACAGATTCTGCGTACCTAGTGTTAATACTGTATTATAGATGTACTCTTTCCTTCACCCTTACCATCAACTCGTTCTTCATTTTAAGGGCAATTGACGGAGTTGGAATGACATTCTGACCCTCTACGACTTCAAAATGGAAGTTATAGATTATAGCTGAAACAGCTAATTTCATCAACACAAAAGCCATGTCTTTACCAATACATGTCCTTGGGCCAGAGCTGAATGACAATAACTTGGTCATGGTTTCAGGATTTAGCTTTCCATCTCTACCGATCCATCTCTCTGGCTTAAACTCTAGACAATCCTTCCCCCAGACCCATTCCATCCTTCCCATGGCATAGTACGAGATCAAAACCATCATTCCTGCATTCACAACTGTTCCGTCTGGAAATACGTCATCGCTTATGGAACCTTTGCGGATTAGAGGAACAGAAGGATATAGTCTTAGTGTTTCACATAGTGCCGCATGAAGATACACCATATCTGCTTGGTCATCTGCATCAAACACCAATTGGTGCTTCTCCACTGCCCTAACAAAACCATTTTCCCCTCCTTTTGTATTCTTCTTGGAGATTATAAGCTTAAGTTCTTCAAGTATCTTAACCTCTACAGATTGATTCTTTGAAATCACCCAGAAGAACCAAGAGAGAGCACTGGCTGTTGTATCACGTCCAGCGATGAGGAAAGTGAAAGCAGTGTCTCTGAAGAACTTATCACTGCACATCTTCGATAATAACATTTCATCCTTTTCTCCATCTTTAATACTCATATACACATGCAGTAGATCATTTTCTCCTCCGTTTGTTCCATTAGCCACCATTTCTTCTCTTTTAACCTTGATGTACTCCGCGATGTCTCGATCTATGATATCCCATGCTGTCTTCAACTTCCTCTCGTTGCTGCCTATCTTCAACCTCCGAGACAACTTCCACCATGAACTAGGTATTACGTGCCTATAGAATACAGCCTCTGTTGCATCATCCATGGCTTTCGCGAACTCGTTTGTAGGAAAGCTAGTTGAGAGGTGTTTAGGGTTTTTACCAAAGATGATGTTAACGGAAGTATCAAACGAGTACCTCAAAAACGTATCGTGTAAATCCAGTGGCAATGATTCTTTAGCACAGTGCGATAAAAGATGGAGTAGTGAATCTTGCACCACCTCTTTGCCCTTATGAGCAATGATATCTCGGACTGTCTTGGAGTTAAACGTCGTACGTGCAACCCTTCTTTGTGCCATCCAGAAATGAGAGTCAGAGCTGAGGAGCCCCTCACCTAAAATGTCGAATGCTGCTTTGTAATCTGCTCCTCTATGGAAGTTAGAGACATTGGTACTAAGAATGTACTTAACATTACGAGGATCGCATGTGTATACAATCTTTACACGCGCGAAAAAGGATCCTTTCTCAACGATGGTTCCACCTGAAGCTTTCGAGATATCAACAGTCCAATCGTGAATGCGGTGTGCGTTAAACATAAGTGACGGGAGCCGACCTATAATAGGCCATCGGATCATGAGTTGATTCTTGCAGCTTTTGAAATACCATCTAATGGATAAAATCAAGCAAAAGAAGAGTACTAGTAGGTTGTGAAGTTCAGGAAATTTCTCGCTGCGGTAGTAGTTTTCCAAAGAGGAAAATTTAATAGAGTGGAAATCCATGTTTGGTCTTGTGGGTTCTGATTGCGAAGAAGAAGACGGGGCATTTATATAGTAAGAGTTATAGTTGGAACTGGTCTGCCGGAGCATTCAAAACCCTGTTTTCTCTGTAGTAACATTTATTGCCCTTACCAAATAGAGAAATGGAGTAAAAGTTTGTTATTTTATCATCTTGGCACTAATTATGTTGTAGAACTAGTTAGGTCAGTTTTTTAAGATCTTTCTTTCTAAGTTCTAACTGTAATTTCAGGGGGTTGGAATTTCTCAGAGTTAACGTATCAGTTTATTAACAGGGGCGAGGGGTTGTTTAACGACGCATGCTTAGATGCACAACATTTGAATTAGTTGGGATGGCCTTATTCTTTTCTGCCAGAGGAGTGCTATTTGAACCATAAAAAAGAGACACCGGAGTACAAGAATGAAGGGTTTCTTCCCAAGGGATTCAAGAGATGTGATTGTAATTAAAGTTATCAAACAAACAGGTAGGGGCAGGCCAAGTGGGCTTTAAAGAAGGGTGTTCTTCTTTATACCCCAGAAAATACTATAGTACCCTTTTTGTTAGTTTTGTTAGTTATTATTTGATTAACATGAAAATCACGAAACTGTTTCAAAATTTTGATACTGATACCCCTTCAAAAATTTATTGTATAACCATATATAACTGTAAAAAAATATATCCCTATATACTTGTGTGAAAGAATAATCTTTCTTCCAAATATAGAACATGATTTTAATTATGAGATTAATGGTGAGATTATATAATAAGAATACTACTCTTATTTGTTATGGAAGGAAAAACTCTAGGTAAATCAACTATGGAATCGTTAGAATCCCATTTGGAAGGTCCGGAGATTGAACCATATCATGATGAGCTCAAGGTATATAATAACCTACAATAGGGGAACTACTAATCATTTTTTCATTTTTGAAGGTTTTTGCTGAGAACAAATATGTTATATGATTTGATTTGATTTGATTTGATTTGAGTTGTTTAATAATGATTTGATTTGAGTTGTTTTGGAATCAGTCTTATGAGTTTTTTCATCATTTTCGAATTTGGGAAACACAACATGGTTACCATTGAGAACCCCGCCTCTAGAAGATTTCAAAGTTGTGACAATTCTCAATATTGATAATTAACACTTTGTTAAGGCAATATTGAAACCGGGTTCTCCCCTTCCACCAGTTCAGAGTGGATGGAGTTCTATATACAATGAGGACGCCTTACTGTCGACTCCATACATGGAACGGCTGCATAGAGGATGGGAGAACATCGAACAAATACAACCTGGGCAAGGTTTACAAGTTATAGAGAACATTGACCTGGATGAGCCATGAATAAACATATCAGTTTTGTTAGTGCTTAATAATAAGTTTTCAAACTCGTATGCAGCAAGAACTGCAGTGGTTATTTTAATTTTTCATAGTTTCTCAAATTGTTTCTTATTTTTATAGAAATAATTTTTTGCAGACAGATCATTTTAGAATCCTTAACTACAATCAATATCAACGAAAATCTGCCAGGCATTTTAACAAACAGAGAAGGTGCATGGTATAAATCTGAAAGTGTTTCAAATTAGGAGTTACATTTCCCTTAATCCATCATCACTAATACAGAAACAAGAAAATGGGTTTGTGTTTCTATACTGAAACAGATGGAGGGAGGAAGAAAAGGAACTCTATATTTTCATCCATTTGTTGCGACAGTGAAGAGATTATATCGTTTTTATTTCTTTTTTGTTGTTTGGGGGTATAAAATTTTTATGAATCTGATGGGCTAGGTAGATCATTGTTGGGGGTATGTAGATAAAGGGGTATCGCTAGTATTTCTGGGGGTATATAGAAGAACACCCTTAAAGAATTAGCTAGTGTGCGTACTGCATAGCCAATAGGATATGCGCAGTCGATAGGGATATTCATGACATGTGGATTATCCACACGCTAATAAAAACTACATAGCATGAACTTGATTAAGTTAAGGGCGCTGCTAGACTTACCGAGATCTTAAAGGGCAAAGTGTCCCGACAGGGGAATCAAGGGAAGAGATCCAAACTCTTTAACATCTAGATTGGTAATGGGCAAATATGGCCCTTATTGTAATTACATGTTAGACAGTTAGTTTTGCATGGATAGATATGATGGCATATGTTACCACGTCAAGACAGAGGTGGTTTATGAATATCAGAGTCTCTTCGATGGTAGTTGTGTATGTTTTCTAGGTGGTAGTGCAAATAAGACATCCTCATTCTAATTTTTTCTTAAATTAAATGGTGGAAATAGTTCATTTCCATTTTTTATGGATTAAATGTAAATATTATTTTTAGTAACTTTTTAGATTTTATTAGAGTTAAAAATGGTTATTTAATATATTGGAATTAATTTTAGTTAAGCAATAGCTTACTAAGATAACTTGACATTGTCAAGGTGAATGTCTAAAACTTGACATTCACCTTGACAATGTCCAACAAAAATTAAGCCATGTCATCTACACATTAATTTAAGAAGTTTGGAGAAGAATTTTAGGGAAAATGAATGTGTATTTTATGTGGACTTAGACACTTATCTTCACATATATTCCATTGTCAAGGTGAATGTCTAAAACTTGACATTCACCTTGACAATGTGTAACAAAAATTAAGCCATGTCATCTACACATTAATTGATTTAAGAAGTTTGGAGAAGAATTTTAAGGAAAATGAATATGTATTCTATGTGGACTTAGACACTTATCTTCACATAAGTTTGGAGAAGAATTTTTAAGGAAAATGAATATGTATTCTCTGTGGACTTCGACACTTATGTTCACATACATTCCATTGGAGAAGCTCTTGTTAGGATCTTCATGAACCGCCATCCCGTACTCCGGATCCGACCACATAGCGTCGGTATTGTCCCCAACTTGACCACCTGTTGCAGCAGGTGTGGAGTTTTAATCGAAAAGGCATCGATGCTATGTAAGGAGATGCTCAAGCTTATTAGGCACCACATGTACTCCTCTTATTCCACGTGGGATTATCCTAGCTATACATATGTGGTTTATATTACGCCACATACTCCAAAAATCTCCATATTGGCGAGATTAAATTACCTCACTAATCCAGTCATACTCCACCATATGATTACCTTTCGTATATGCTACCCGTCGAACATGATTATTGTCACTACGTGCCCTGAAAACCTACTCCACCTTGAGTTAATGGGGGATGTCCACTAACTCCACTTGAGCATTGCCTTGCCCACTTAGAACCCTGCTTCACCTGAGTTAATGGGTGCGGAACTAACTCAACCTTGAGCGCAAGATCTACCTTGAGTCTGCCTCCACCTGCGCCCTAAACCGGGTGACATCCACAATAACTTCTCTGTTCTGACAGTATCCCAAACCATAGGCTCTGATACCAACTGTTAGGATCTTCACGGACCGCAGGACCCTACTCCGGACCCGAACACACATCACCGGTACTATCCCCAACTTGACCACCTGTTGCAGAAGGTGTGGAGTTTTAATCTAAAAGACCTCGGTGATATGTAAGGAGATGCCCAAGCTTACTAGGCACCACATGTACTCCTATTATTCCATGTGAGACTATCCTAGCTATACATATGTGGTTTATATCACGCCACATACTCCAACATCTCTCAGTCGTTGCCATTGCAACGTATCTATAGAATGGTTACTTCGTAAGTAGAGAAGAGAATACCAATACAACATCGAATTCTCTCTTTAAGAAACTCTTGTATGTGTTCGTGTCATATAAGAAGAGAAACGAATCTCTTCTCGATCTTTACTAAGTTTTTTATTACACTAATTAAATACGATTGTATATAAGATACCACTTAAGTTGTCTTCACAATACGATGATTTATAACACGTTATAGGCACGAGTAGCTCCCCAGTAATTCGTACGGGGTTGGCGATACGAAAAATGGTAGTTTTTTTTTCTAACATAACCTATTTGGTTTAACTATTTCTAAATAGTTATTTGGTTATCTCATCACATTTTGTACGTGCTATGGCGGCATAAATAATTGTTGTGATATACGAAGAAATATTCAAATGGGTGCGTATTAGAAATAACACATATTTGTAGTAACATTCAATATCTGAATTTTTAATCACCCATTTGAGTTTTGAAGCATTTGTTATTTTCCTGTTTAGTCGATCAAGTGAAGGTTTTTCAGCGTTCTTTCTAATAATGTAAGAAATAAATCCTATGTTGGTATACTGTTGATTTTTAATTATGGTGAATACTTCCGATTGATTCTACAGAAGATACATGGATCGCATAAAATACTGCAGCGAGCGATAAGGAGAGTCACATATTATGTGCCCTTATGTGCTTCTGTGAGCTTTACGACATGTATACTATGCGCTTCTTATACGCACATATGGGCTTTGGGGAGCTAGTGTGTAAATTCACACTTTTGTATATGTTGTGACAACAACAACAAGAGCTGCATATTTTAATTGTGTCTCGTAGATATACATACTTTGAGCGATAATAAGTTTTGCATATCTTTTAAATGATATATTTAGTTTTAAATCAAGTTTTTTTGTCGCCTCAATTATTACTTAAAATCACAAATTTGGTGAATTAAATTTTCATCAAACCTATGAAAATAAATCTACTTTTGAAAATCTAATGGACACGATAAAAGAAGAAAATGCAATTGTTGCAGACATATTTAAATATGGGAATATAATAGCTTTCAAGTTTAAGAACTTAATGAACGTTGTACCACCAGAAATGGCATAACGCGGAAGGTAGCATAATGATTGGTTGGATAACCATCTTCGAGAATGTTATCGTTGTGACATATAAAAAATAGTACATGTATTTGAAATTCTGTTATTTATTTATTTTATCTCTGTCGGTCATCTTGGAAGGACTGGAATAGATGTTAAGATAATGTCTATATTCATAAAATTTATTTTACAGTTTGCTTTGAATTTTATATGGCAATGTAAATTCTTAAATCTATTCCAGCTGGATAGTAAACGATAGAGGAAACTTAATTAGTTATGTCTCTTGGGTTGCGTGTTATATATTACTGTTTTCTGCACCCAGTTGCTCCTTGATATGTGGAGTCATGCAGAACTAAATGTTCAGTTGATGATACATTCCCGTCTGAGGATCAGGGGGAGAATCGTTGACGACATTGGTTAACTCCAATTGTGTCTCATCTAAATTTTCACGCCAATAAGTGCCCAAGGTGTTGAAGGTTACTCTATTTCTAGATTTATCAAGAGTACACTAGCTAAATTCGGCATAAATTAAATTCCTTGCAAGGCATGCCATGAAATCACATCGATTATTTCGCCTGAAAATATGCTTACAAGCATAGACGAAAACCTCTTATACGAGGTATGCAACCTAATCAGATAAAATCCATATTCTCTTTGAGTGATGAGTTGATATCTATTGATGAGGAAAATGTCCATAAAATTTGCATTGATATCTCATATCCTCATGTTGAAATTTTTTTACCAATAGATTATAGTTCCTCATACTCTTGGAGAATGGTGAAAGATCGTTATTAATTGGTTGTAGATAATATTCTGAGTAGCTATTGAAATCATAATGCATAGATATCCCCCTTTTGCAAAGTAATTATTGAAAAAGTTTATGTGATTGGAAAATATGGACCTCGGTCCATATTGAGCTTTTTTTCTTTACTTCAAGACGTTATTAGGACCTCAGTCCTGGTATCCACGAACTTCGATTAGAAATTTGATGCTTATAAGAAGTGTTATGAAAAATTAAGGTCGCTTGTTCTATGACATTACCCCTTAAAAATTCGTTTCCACCGATAGGTTGTGGAAGTATAATAAATTACTCGACCACCTAGTTGATGACTATGCATCTATACTCGTATATATTTTGAATGAAACTCTTGCTTGTCAGTTGTTGATGTGGTATCATCCTAGTGTTACTCTAGACATTGATGGTGAGTATTTTATTATTCTTGTGCATCTATTGAATGGTTTACTTAATTCATTGTGACCTTGTCATATGCAATCACGGAGTTCACAACGGCAGTATACAAACCACAGTTTTCAACAATCTCTCTGACTCTTGCACATTCAGCTTCTAGCAGTCACATCTCCATTTTCACATAAGAAGATTGGCGCCTGAAAAGACCTACGACATTCTTATGATCCTACAAAAGAAAACAAGTAAATATACAAAAAATAGGAAGTTATCATCAACAAATCAAATAACAAGAGAAGTTGAGATTGTTACGATGGTCTTATAGATGGTACGAGCCCATGTTCCAAGATATCGAAATAGAACTTTTCCACCATCTCTAGGTTCTCCTCTGGCTTTCCCATTACGAAGACGTTGTAGCTGTAAATATTGGGGGAATGTGTCTCGCGCTGGGTGCAATTTGGACTTTATCCACCACCAATGTCGCCTGCGATTGCGGGGGATCCTCCTCATCTTCTTCATCCTCCTCCTCATCACCACCACCACCACCACCAAACCATTTACCATCATTACCTTCCTCCTACTTCTCATCATCATCATCATCACAACCACCACCACCACCATTACCATCGTCATCATCATCATCATTATCACCACCATCACCAGACCCACCAACATCATTACTTTCATCATCGTTGTCACTATATTATTCTTCTTCACCTCCTACCGGATGTTCTTCTTCTTCCGTACCTTATTCTTCATCGCTACCGGAAGCAGATACAACAGGAGTGGAAGAAGCCGACGAATCGTCATATGTTGACGACACTTTCATTTTTTTGGGACAGAGACGTTGTTTGTTTTTCACCTAGAGTCGTTAATGTTTAAAAAGGAGTCGTTTAAAGAGGATCGTCATATGTTTCTATAATATGGTAACGACTTTAATCTAGGTAATTTTTTTTGAAATACCAGAAAAAGGGTCGTTATGTCCTACAACATATACCCCTAACAATTTTTCCTAACCTCTTCATGCATATGAAAAAATCGTTAGGGTTTATGAAATAAACTAATAACGACCCTTCTTCTGTACTGCGATTTTCCGGTTAAAAACCTAATTTTACAATCAACATATCAAGTTAAACGAGGGGGTTTTCGTTACATACCTTCTAACTGGAGCCATTGATTCTTCTAATTCGTCCGGATTTGATTTGTGATTGCTTCTTGTATAAACCTTTCCTCTTACTTTGTCAACGAGATTAGGGTTCTCAATAGCAACTCTATTGCACTGCTTAGTACGAGCCATGTTTGTAGAAGAAGTTAATCGTCGATTAAAGTTTTTGAATCGATTATTACAACGATGAATCAGATGAAGTTTTTTTTCTTCTTAGAGTCGCGCGTTAATGAAGGAGAAGAGAGGAGAGAGGGGGGGGGGGGGGGGGGGGGGGGGG